>NW_008593151.1:324-2034 GCF_000691845.1 Merops nubicus | reverse complement strand
AGTTGTTGTGGTGAACAGCGTTGCAGCCATGCATGAGATCCTGGCTTGGAGTAGTCAGTGGTGATTGTCCATTCCCACCTCCCAACCTCTCACCAGAAGGGCTGTCCAGGGCTGTGCCAGGCTGCCCAGGGCAGGGGTGGAGTCCCCATCACTGGAGGGGTTTCCAAGCTGTGGAGATCCAGGATCTGAAAGATCTCTTCCAACCGAAGCCATTTGTTGACTCTCCAGCTCAGACAGGACCCCGGAGCTCCTGGGGCTGGCGCATTGACGCTCTGATGCCATTTGCCATCAGAAGTAGGCACCGGGCTGGGAGCACAAACCGCTGTGCAGCAGGAGGAGGGGCTGTGGGCACCCACCCGCCAGCAGCTCCAGCAGCGGGGGCTCAGGCATGGAACTGACCTCCAGTTCCTCCCGCTGAGCCTGGAGTTTTGCTCCAACTGCCCCAGGAGAAGGGGGAGACGGTTGGTGGAGGTCCCAGGGTGCGGCCTCAGGGCGAAGTGGGGCAAAGCGGGCGGGCGCTGGGCAGGGCAGAGGAACCCCTGGTGAAGTCATGCCCAGTTCTGCAGCTGGAAGAGCATCAGCTCTTCGGGTTCTGCGGGGCCAGGGCAGGCCACGCGACGCTCCGAGCTCCCCGGCCCGGGTCCCAGCTGGATCTGTGGGACGGAGCTGGGCTGGTGGGTCGGATTTGGGGAAGGGGGAAAACTGCTGGCTCTGAGCAGAGCCTGGTGGTGGCCACCCTGCCCGGCCAAGGGTCCGTGGAGCTATGGCTGGGGCCTTTGGATCATGAGCTCAGGGCTGAGCACTTGCCTCTCCCTCATGGACTGGGGCCTCGATCCCCCCAGTTCTGCCTCCATGGCAGGGAGAGGATCTGAGCAGCCTTTGGCTCGGGGGTCAGCTGGTTGTGCACAGGAACGGAACCGGCCAGTGAGGTGGCAGGAGTGGGACAGGAACAGGACAGGAGTGGGACAGGAATGAGACAGGAGTGGAGGAGGAGCAGTATGGAACAGGAGTGGGACCGGAACAGGATGGAAGCAGAACAGGAGAGGGATAGGAACAGGACAGGAATGGGACAGGAACAGGACAGCAATGGGACGGGATCAGGCTGGAAATGGGACAGGAACAGGATGGGAGCAGAACGGGAGCAGGACAGGAACGAGATGGGAATGGGATGGTATGAGAGCAGGACAGGAACAGGACAGGCATGGGATGGGATGGGATGGGATGGGATGGGATGGGATGGGAGCAGGACAGGAGTGAGGCAGGAATGGGATGGGAGCAGGACAGGAATGGGGCAGAGGCTGCCTCGCTCCTGCTCCCCGCGGCCTCGCTGCACAGCCGCTGGTGCAGAATGGGGCGACCTCGAGGGGGCTCCTCTGGTCTGCCTACCCCACTGGCTGCGGCCATGCGTGGGGCCCGGTGTCACTAACAGGCTCTCTCTCCCCATCCCCCCTCTTCACCCCAGAGATTTAACTCGCTGCGACTCCGACTCCTCCATCCCGCACCTGAGCGACCACCAGCGTATCCCCAGCTCTGCACCCAAGCTGCTGGCTGCCCGCCCCACCCTGCTGACCAGGTCCATCGAGGAGGCTGCTCCCGGCCACCCTGCCCCCCAATGGCAGCAGCCGGCTCACCGAAGCCTCCGCCGTGGCGGGGGCTTTGCCGGAACGCTTGCCCGAGAGCCCCAGTGTGGTGAAGAAGATAATGATGGTG
>NW_008593151.1:0-219 GCF_000691845.1 Merops nubicus | reverse complement strand
CCCCCATCTCTGACTGCCGGCCCGGCAGCTCCAAGAGCACCCGCATACCGCAGCTGGCTGCCAAGAAGAGCCCGGGGGACGAGGACAGCAGCCTGATGGGTGACGAGGTGGACCTCGGCCAGAGCAAGAAAAAGTTCCCCCTAAAGATCTTCAAGAAACCCAAGAAGTAGAGAGAGGAGGTGGGGGAGGGAGAGGAAACCCCACCCAGGAGCGCGACCC
>NW_008593150.1:0-16062 GCF_000691845.1 Merops nubicus | reverse complement strand
ACGCCGAGTCGCTGGCAACTCAGAGTTCATTTAAGACTGATGGTAAAATATTTTCTTCTAGCTTTCTTTTTGCTGCTGGAGCTTTTAGTTGTGGGGCTTTTTCCTCGCTATCGCGATAACATCCCTTTGTCCACGAAAAATCCGCCACCTACTGTAAATCTTGGTAACGAGTCTCCTTCACCTGAGAAAGTAGCTGGACGAAGCTTTTCCCGTCAGACAGCATCCGTATCCATTTTGTCATTGTGAGGTTTAGTGACTGTCCTTGTGTTCACATCTGCAGCAGCAGCGCCGGTAATTCCCAGTTACTCGCCACTATCGCAACTGTTTTAACCCTTTCCAGAAAAAAAAAAAAAAAAAAAAACAACCCACAAAAAAACCCCACCAAAACCACATCTGTAACCTGAGCCGAAAAGCTACTCTGTCATTTCAGGCCGCGTGCTAAATTATTTGGGGAGAGAGGGGTCATGTAGCACAGCAGGTCGCATCCCACGACAGTCCGTACCGACACCGAAACTGTCATGTTATCAATATTTATTAGCGTTACAAGCAACTGCACTCATTTCCTGAGGAAAGTGTTTTGTTCTTCTTTTGTCCCAGCTTAATCATCTGGTTTATGCATTTTGGTTTATCAGTTGTAATTTGAAGCTTTACGGTTATTACTTGGAAAGACCTCAAATACACCTCCTCCCACAGCATCCTAAAATGAGCTATTCTTAGAAGAGGACAGCTAATGCAAGGGGTCTTTTTCAGGCTAGACAGCACCTTTAATATTTTCTACCATGGCACAAGCTAAAGCCAGAAGGGAATTGCTTTCCCAAGCTGACGGTTTTCATGCACTGTAACACCTGAATTGTGTGGTTGTACAGTAGGTTTTACAACCGGGCTAGCTGCAATAGTAATGGCCAATTTTTTTTCGATCACAACCCTAAAAATTTTCTTGCCCTCAGTCTGCACAGTTAGCATTAACCTTTTAGCTGAGAATGTGACTCGATATGTTCTCCAGCACTGCGGGATGACGGTTCGGGAGCCGCAGGGTGCTCTGAGAGCACACCTGGGAGAAGACCCGTTTGGCTCCTGGCAGCAGCGCTGGCGCTGGTCTGCCGCTGCGGTGAACTGCTCCTTCTCTGCCAGCTCGGTTCCCTGAGCCGCCTCCAATGTCAGTGGCAGCGCTGACAGGCGCGGCTGTTGGCACGCAGGGGGCGGGAATGGCTGCTGGGGGGTGCGGAGGGCAGCCAGGCTGCGCGCTCCTTGGGGAGCGGTTGGTTAGAGGATTCATCCAGAGCGTGAAGCTGCAACTCGGTCACTTGAGCGTGAAGACTGATTTGAATGACCAGGGAAATGAACTGAACACTGGGCTTGCACTAATGCAGCAGCAAAACCCCCTCATACAGTCTGCTGCGAGGATTTTAGGTGGGATAATCATGATATGGCTCTAACAAAGCAGCCGAAGGGGGAAGCTGCGACAGGCTGAACAGCTGCAGCTGTTCAAACACCATCTCTGAGACTGTTTCATCACTTTGTAGTACGTCTGTATATGACCTACCAAAACCAGGTTTGCAGCCAATGATCTTTTAGGTGCCGTGGTGATACAAATAATTAATAATAACCACGAAACATGAAAACAGTCCTGTGAATACATTTTTGAAAACCCACCTAAAAGAAGCTGAAATTCTCTTAAGTAATCACAGATCCCTTCATGTTCTCACATTGTTCAAATGGAACAAGAATCCTTCACCTGAAGGTGCTACAGAGCTCTGCCTTCAGTTGCTAAGGACACATTTCAATTTTTACGAATTATTTTACGAAGTAGAACAAAATGTGGAAAATACATCTGAAATTCTTAAATTGAGTCAGTTACATAAAGCTGTTTGGTTTCTCCTTCAGTTAGGTGATTTGTTTCCTATGATATGAGAATTTGTTATTTTGACCTAATCTATTTTTGCTATTGATTTCTTTATACAAATCCCTTTTAGGATGCAATTAATCTATCTAAACCTTACCACTAATATTTTAATTAGCTTCAAAATCAGATTTTTAGATGTTAATCCAAAGTTTTCATGATTTCTTCTCACTTCAGCTTTTTATGTCTCTCTGAATCGATTCTTCATAGTAATCCCTCTTAGCTGTCCATTGCCTTTATCTATTTACTTCATCATTTCTTTCTTATCCTTTAATCTGCCTACCACTTTTTATCTCCCTATCTCATTAATAGTGTTTCATTAGAAACTCAGTCCTTTAGTTATGTAACTTTTCTCCTTGAAGTCGATCCCCTTTGCTCATTTCTTCTCACTTGGAATATTTTGTGCATGTTTAAGTTGAAACTGCCTGATTTCTCTGATATTGAGTACAGTATTACTTTGCCCATGACCTCTGATATGCTCCTCATGTAATTTCTCCCCTAATGTTCAGAACTCTTGACGGTAACAAAAGCATCATCCTCTAACTCTTTGCACAACAGAGGCAGGAATCAGCCTAAACTATATCATCCTTATAGCTCAGTTAAGGGGAATCAGAAACTTTGGGATAGAAAAGAAAGCAACTTTCCGCAGCCCTTATCCACAGCACTTTGAAAACACGTCTGCTCTTGATGAAAGAGCAGTTTCTCTCCAGGTCATCCCAAACAGAAAGGAGAGTAAACACAGCACTCATGCGGAGACATGACAGACAAAACACCTGACAAGAGGCCATGATTATTGTTTTTAATTTTTTTTTTATTATTATTATGATTGGCCCAGCTTCTTGAAACAAACTGTAAAATTCAAAGAACTACATCGGAAGATCAAGAGTACATAGAGTGCAGTGCTCAGTAATTGCCACACCATGTGCTGCAAGTACGCGCTCAGTTGGTCAAAGAAAACCAACCACATAGTCTGACTTTTCTGAATTGTCAATAACCTGCCATTGCTTTCTGGTGACTAAACAGACATTAAATGCAAAATCTTTCAAAACAACGAAAAATACGACTGAAGTGGCCAAGGATGGACACAGTTAACTAAATGTAAGGAAATGCCTCTGAACACTTTCGATTCCGTATGCTCCCCAATGGAGAACTACATGTAAAGATTATTTTTCCAAATAAAATGGGTAACTATATTTTCTTTCTGTTTCCTAAGGGAAGTGTGTTTTGTTCATTGAGGCAATACCTTGATACCATATACTGCTGGCACATGGCACCACAGCAGCCATTTCACGTGTCCTGTCTGGATCATCAGTTCATGTTCAGTGTTAAAGGGTTTCAACCTGGAAAATGGTAACCAACCACAGTTCTCAGTCATTTCTTAAGAAGCAGAGAGACCTCAGCATCTCACATGATCAGACTGTTAATTGCAAGTAATTATCCATCCCCTTAAGCTTTCAGGCCACAATTTTAATTGCAGAAAAAAATATATTAGAGAAGCTGTAGGCTTGACTTTACAATCCCAAAATTTATGCACAACTTCAATCACCTTGGACTAGAGTATTTCAGTAATGTGCCCTGTAGCTGGAACTGCTTCTCATCCTATTGCTTTTCCAAGAACACTGCCACTTAACTCTCTGGAATTTCAAGGTCCACTACTGTATTTGTGTTATCTTTATGTAGTCAAATGTTATTTTACTCTCAAATCACCTTTTAGTAAGATCTGAGATATAGGCATTTTTACTTTAGAAAACATTTTATTAATTTAAACCACCCAGTCTTGTTTGAAGACTCTAATGAATTAGCTGTTAGAAATATAATTGAAGTATTAAAAAGAAAGTTCAGTAGACTGGGCATATTACCAAGGCTTTCATATTTGGTTGCTAGATAAATTCTGGTGCCTCCTCTATTAAGAATGTAAAAACATGGCTAGAAATAATGAAAATTGTGTATTTGTAGGATATATCGAGGTTATTATAAAGTGTAATGCCAAAGGTTTGAGTAAGACATATTGGTCTTGTAGAGACATGTCAATAGCAGAAGACACTCGCTGAAATATGTACACAATAAAAATTATGAAAAATTAATCTGATAGGGGGTTGGGTGGCTTGGTTGTTTTCTTCTCAGATGGCACTAATCTTTTCTGATTGTAATGACAGATTGTAATTTGTTCTGCCAATAAGAACCACTCCAAAAGAGATTTAGGGGAACTGGAATGAACAAAGTTCATAAGAGAGTAATCGCTAGCTAGAAATTTCATAGTTGTCTCTAGAACTTAAGGTGACCCACCACATTTTATGTCTGTGTTCAGTGTATCGTTACTCAATTTGATGTAGCATTAATTAGGAGAGGCAATAGATCAAATTATTCACTTGTCTCCCAAGAAGCATTTGATTTTGAAAAGATTATCTTTTTTATCATTTTTTCCTTGTAACAGTCATACCATGAACCTTTCTGGCACAGGAGACCTTCAATCCAGAGAAGTTTTAATCTCAAGTCTTGTGTACTTACGTGCAAACACAGCACCTTTCCAGGTGGGAACATTTGCAATTTTGTTGTTGTTGTTTGTTGGGTATTTTTTAAGGTTTCTCCCCCCCCTCAAAGGGTTTTAGATCAGTTTACTAAAATCCCTGCTGTTGAGGTAATACAGAGTTTGGTGGCTGTTAGCAGCTCAGGCCAGTTGCAAAGTTGGTTATTGCAGGAAATAGAGCAACTTCTGCAAGAAGAACTTCCACATTCCCAATTATTTCTGCTTCTTTATAAAGGAGATATTTACTTCCTACTATTCCCTGACCACTGCAGTAACATACAAAGAAGAGGAAAAAAATGCGGAAGAGAGAACAGCAGCTGCTGGAGTCTACTTCTCTCCCTAACACCACCCACTACCTCTACCTCATTTTGTGATTTAGAAGGGATCCTGGTTCCTTCCAACTCTCCAGCACTGGAAACTAAGACAGAATGTCTTGTCAAAGCTAAAAGGAAAATCTTTATATTATTCAAAAAATGTTATTACAAAGGTGAGAAAGGGTAGCAGATGTGTAGCAGAGTGCAGAAATACTACGGAAGAGAGATGCTTCAGAAGGCAAGAGAGTCTCAAATGTCACAAACTGTATCTGTTCAAGAGGAAAATGCAAATACCATGAAGACTTCAACAGCATATCACTATTAAAATGTTATTGTGACTTCACACCTCAGTACTGTACGTCTGTTAAGGGAAGGTACAGCTTACCATAAACAACAGGCCCTATAGTCCTAATACAATGCCAAGAACAGTGCCAGCATTACTGCCAAAAAAACCCAACAGATGGGAAGCCCTTAATCTTCTTTCTCATTGTCCTTGACTCTCTCCGAGGTAAATGGGCATCTGTTGACTGTGGTGACTGCTGAGCATCTCATCTGCTCGCATTCCCACCTGTGAGAAGCAGCACAGCACAGGTACTGATACTCCTCTGCTCGTTTGCAATGTACACATTAGTTTGAGCCCTCTCATGGTTGCAGCTTCCAGTACTTGCCAGTTCAGAAGCATCACTGGGAAGGAAGCTTTAATTTGGTGAAGCTCTCGGGAGTATTTCTTGAAAAACAGCTGCGAACTACCTAAGACACAGCAGCGATGACATTCATGGGCAACAGAAGAATTCTTTGTGGCTTCAATAGTACCAAGAATATTGGAACATTATTTTCCAGATCCAGAGGTAATTCACAGGGGAATTAAACAACTTTTGGTGGCTGAGAAATGCATTCCTAAGTGTGGCATAAAGACAGTGGAAACTAGGCTGCATAACAAGATATGGAAGAAGGATTTTAAAGTGGTTAAACTGCATTAAAGCCTTGGGTAAAAAATGCAAATGCTCATTCTATGAACAAGAGACATATCTAGAAAAATCTATTGGAGAGATGTCTAAACAGGAAAAAAAAACACCAGTAAAATGAGACTAGGCCCTGATAGAAAGGTAAAATGATATTAATTAAAGAACAAGTAGCCATTCAGAAATGTCAGGATAATTAAATTACTGTTTTAAGCTACTGCAAATATGCAACATATGGTATATATTCTATTATCATTAACATGCTGAATGTTGTTTATGTCACTGGAAATCTTTACACTCATCTTTTTAACGACTCCCTCAGAAGTCAGAGTATTTCCCTGCAATGTAAGGAGTAGGATGGAAGTTACGGTGACATGAATGTGTACAGCTCCAGACAGAGGCTACACAGGGAAGAAAACCAGCAGTCCTTATCCCAGTGTCAGACATGCTCTCCAAGAATTAGTGTGCATCAAGTCTAGATGTAGGAGTGCCACCTGGTGACCAATGCTATGACAAATTCATTTTAAAATACTATGCAGTAAAGAAGTTTATAATAGATTTTTCCTTCTTTTTTAGTATGCGTATTATCCAAATCTCACTACGTGAAGTACAAAACTGACACTGAAATTTCCAGTTTATTAATATAACAATATTTGCAATGTAAATGCTAACAGTATTTGGAGACTACGGCACCTACACATACTGAAAAGAAATGGTTCTCAGGTTAGGGCAGCTAAAGCATAATCAGCCAAAAGAACAAAAATGCAGTGCAGGGAATAGGAAACCCAGAAACACTAAAACTAGCCTTCACTCATGAGCAATCTCAGATTTCTTACTTTCTCAATGACATAGTCATAAATAATGCATAGATATATCCCAATAACCCAGTTCAAATGGCAGGTCATTTCTCCACCTTCCCTCAGAAAAAAATTTAAAAAAAAAGAGAGAGTCAGGAAATCTTTCAAAGCATCTAAGACTGAGGATGAGGAGTGCTGACTGAGCATCATTCTTCTAACACAAGTGGCTCCTTGTGCACTCAAGCACCAAAAGCAGAAACTGGATGAGCACGTATGGACAATGCTGTATGGCAGGAGCAAAAGTAAAGGAAATGTTTGACCACGACTGCACAGTGATGAGCAGATCCAGTTGTCTATGAGGCAACCAGGCTTTGGGAAGGGATGACTGCAGCGGCACACCACAGAAGCTCAGTGCGGGTCAAGGTACTCATTATGTCATGCACTGACCTGCACAGATCTGACTTCCTAACCCAGTGAATCCCCAGTAAACTAGCAGCCCAAACCACAGACATGAAACATTTCACTATAAATCTGTCTGGGAAACGAGCACTACCATGATCAATGACAGGGTGCTCAACAGGATCGAGGTTGCTGAATTTTAAATTCCCTACTCCTTTTGGGAAGGTTCATCAGAGATGGGGCATTTTTTGCTGCAGGTTGATTAAAAGACTTAGGCACTTCTGTGTCTTATTCCAGTACCCGCAAGGGCTAAACAGAAGAATTCTGCATGCCTCTGCAAAGGAGTGGAAATTACCTTTTTAATTGTGGGTATAATGAAAGGGTAGTAAAACACTCAAATATGATAGGGAACAGGGCAAGCAGGAAGAAGAAACAACATTCTTCCTCTGCCTCAATTTATCATCTCTCTACCTTCGTTTTTAATTGGTCCAAGCTAACATATCTTCAGGTGTTCAAATAGAGGGCAAAGGCTTGAAAACAGCAAGGTAAAAAATAAAGGGGGGTTGGCTCACAGTGAATAACAAGGCTATGTATCCTTAAAATGTGGCTAAAGAAAGGCAGTACACTTTTGTGGAAGCAGGAACAGAGACAGGCTTTTACTTTGGTCATGACGAGACCAAAGTGTGCCAAAGCTAAACAGAAAAAACACTAGTGCACAGACATGACTACAGCCACTTGTGCACCTTTTTGGTGGGTCTTGCTCCATTTTTCTACAAAGTAGCTTTCTGCAAGTGAGCTGGTGTTTGAAAGAATGGAAGGAAAAAAAAAAGTCATGTGACAAAGATGACAAGACAGCCATTGGCAGGGGATTCCTCACTTACTCCTCTCCTTGAGTTTGTTTACCACGTAAGAGCCTTTGCCCCCTGCTCTTCCTTCCTCTTGCTCCACATTCCAGGCAAATGTAGAACAGAAAAATTGTTTTCTTGTCTCCTAAGTACAGTTAAGGAAATAAAACCACTGCAATGCCATTTCCTGCAAAAATTCATTAATCTCACATCCTCCATCTTTTCCCCATTCAATATAACATTTTGTTCAGCTGCAGGTAATTGATACAAATATTTCTTGCAGCCTGCAGTTACCCCATAGCTCCTTGGTAACCCCTCACAGAGGCTGCAGATGTCTGAACTTCATCCTAACTTAATAAGGAGAGAAATTTAGTCATAGTCTAGTCCTGAACTCTACCCATTATAGTAGTTATGAGACAGGCTTTCATCCAGTAGGCCTAAAACAAAACACAGACTATCTTTATGGTTATTACCTGTATTTTTAATGACTGTTTGTAGACTTAAAAAAATATTCACATTATACAATTTCAAATCAATCAACGAATAGAATTAGGAACACACAAGGACTCCTGATTCTCTTGGAAAAGATCTGCTTTCTGCACAGAGACAAACAATTCAATGGCTTGTTTGAACATGTTCATATTGCTACCCTGCAAACTGTTAGGTTTTTATTATTTTTTTTTTTTTTCATCAAGTACTTAATTCTTCCATTACTCAGTATAGGAATTGCTAGTGATAGCAATCAGGACAAATCTCAGAGGTCTGAGTACATAGCCAGCTTTTAATCATATCTCCTAGATGTCCATAAACACCTCTGAAAATTTTCAGACAGTAAACTGGAATAGCACACATGTCCAGGCATCTTCCAGACAATTACAACATGCTAGAGTTCAGGGACATGTAAAAAAATATTAGTTAATATTTCTAGAATATTTGACTTGATAATATGTAAGTTAAGACTTTACAAAGGCTGCCAACCTTCTCCTCTTGGTCATGGACCAATTGAAAATGCTAACTGTAAGTTTCCTCATTACCTTCCAGCATTTACTAAATTGTGGCTTCTAGAAGTTAAGACATGATTTAATTAAATCTTCCTTTCCATCCAATTCCAATGAAGGCACAAATACGTCCAGCTGTATGAAAAACTTAAGTGCATTAGAACAAATGGGAAGTATTTGTAAGGCTCCAGATTTACTGAAAAATAAAAGTATTCTTTTTCTGGCACTCTTGCATTGATGTAAACCAATTAATTCACTAGGCCAAAACATAACAATGGTGGGTTTTTTTTGTTTGTTTTGTGGTTTTTTTTTGTTTTTTTTTTTTTTTTTTTAAATAGCAAACTTACACTCCAACTTCTGCAAGTTAAATACAAAAAAAACAGAATCATCTCATCACACCACTTTTCCACAAACCTGGGAGAGGGTCCGAGAAAAAAGCAATCTTTCCTCCCCAGCCAAAAAGCAAACACCCCAGACTTCAACACAAAATAAGTATCATCCAGATCAATGACCAGAGCACAAAACTTACTATCTTTTGTAAAACCCCACACTGTTTCACTTATTTGGGCTTCTAAGGAACTCCAGTACTGTTTTAATGACCCATGCATAATGCCCAGATAGCAGGGGTGTCTCTCTCTCTACTGAAAGGACTGCAGTGTGCAGCACACACAACGTGCTGCCCTTTAGGCACAGCTTCTAGCCATGACTTTCAGCCAGCTTCTAAACAAGTTAATAAAAAAATGAAAGTGTGTTAGAAACGGTAAATGTTCTCATTTAAAATGACCTGAAATCACTTGAGGATCTGTCCCAGCAAAACTGGTTCTCAGTTTCTGTCATTCTGAAGTTGCAGCATAAAGTTCAGTCTGCTTATCAGTATGAATTGTCTCTCCTGGCACTTACTTGCTCTACTACACCACCAGCACACCTTGAAATGCAGCAATATTGGTTTTATTACATCCTACTATATTTGCAGTTTGTTTTGTTTATGGGTAATGAAAAAAAAAAAGCAAACAACCAAACAAACAAAAACACACACACACAAAACAACAAAAACAAAACAAACAAACAAACAAACAAAAAAAAACCAACAAAATGAGAGCCTGCGAGCACCCTGGATTTATCACGCCCCCTTTGGAAACAGCCCATTCCTCAGAATCAAAGTCAAAATTTTGATGGTTAGGACACCAAGAGCGAGTGTGTGCAACACAGATCAGTGGAACCCTGCTGCACAAAACAACAAGCAAAGAACCCTCCCCAACTTTTAGTGTGGTGCTTTCTCTGATGTGCTTGGCCAACACTCCAGCCTGAACTTTCAAGTTTCCTCTTGACTTTTCTAGTTCAGAGCTCAGAGCGAGACAACTACGTCAATATTCCAATTTAATTAGGAAGCAGAGTGTTGATCAAAACATCAAGCAGAGTGCCACAAATTAGATTTGGATTAAATGCAAAGGCAAAAATAGATTAAAATGCTTTTGAATTAAATTCACCTTTCTACCTGTATTCAAAATTAGCCTCTGGGATTCATTTCAGAACATAAATTTTGGGCCTCCAGAAGAGCTTAATGCATTAATGCAGTTTTTATAAGTCTAGGTGGTGGGAAATAAGTATATGAAGTAAGCTGTTTGAACAAGTACATTCTCCAGTTATTAACAGAAGACTGGAAGTCAGGTCTGCAAATACCTGCCACTACTTGACATTGATATTCTTCAACAATAACCATATGCTTGTTATGTGTAACTTCATGTACTCCTTATACTTATTTCTGTCGAGACCAAGTGCACCTCAGTTTCACAGATGAGCATTAACCCCATGGCTTTACACTTCTCTCAGTGTCTTCCCAGTCAACATTTTCCAGTGTCTTTCTGCACTCCAGAGTTAAAGGCAGTTTCTTATATTTAGTTTTTTTACTCTTGGACATTAGAAAATATTATAAAGTCTGCAGTGATGCTCATCTGTACACATCCTGATCTTTTGTCTACCAGGATGAACAAAGCTGTACACATTTTTATAAACTCTGCAGTTGACTTCAAGTATTCAAAAGCAAAGAGATCTTCACAGCAATGCAAGGCTGATGCTGACAAATACCTGTTGAAAAGACAAGGCCACATACCTTGCTGAAAAATGGCACTTTATTCCCTGGGCAGAATGGAAAGTTTACTTGACCTAAGTCTGTCCAAAACTTCAGTGTAAGTGAGAGTTCTCTTCACACTGTCTCGAGAACAGCCGCCATTTCCTTGAACTGTTTGAAGAAGTTCTAAAAGGAAAGAGTCCAGATAAATTTCAGTTGCTTGAAGAAAAGCTCAAACCATAGTTCAAACCAGCATGTTGGACAAACATCACAACCCATGTTTCTCACATTCCCCCCTTCCTCCAGTTACAACTTGCAGCTTGAACTGAAAGTTCCTGCTTTGCTTTTCGTGGTCCAATTGGCATTTGGGCACATTCGCTATTAAATCTACCAAGGTGATGCCTTATTTGCATGGGTTTGCCCATTAAGAGAAAACACTGGAAGAAAAATACAAAGTAGCTCTCTCACCACAACAAAAGAAAACAACAAAAAAACTTCTCACGCCAATGTTTCTATCCCCAGCTGAACTAATCCAGGCTTCTCAAGTATAGCATCCATGCCTTACACTAGTTAGGCAGCAAATTATTAAATAGGTTTTGACTAGAATGAATATAATATTTCATAACACCTAAGGATCCAGAATATTCTTCTCAAATTCATGCCAGTCCAAATCCAAGGATTTATTTGTAAGCTTGTATGACATTCTAAGTAATGTAATCAACCTTTAAACAGCAATTACAAGATTTAGATTTAAACCCAAGTTTTAGATTTTTAGGCTTGGCTACAGTTGCATTGATTTAGAATATTCCATCTAATTTTGATAAGGCAAAGTGACAGCTGACAAGAAAGATCTGAAAGTCTTTAGATCTTCAGCTGTTAGCTTATTTGTAAGAGAACAGATCAGTTAGATTGCTAAATTAATATTTTCAGATAAAGGATGTAGAACTCAATGCTATAAAGTATGCATTTAGCTCCAGTGTTTTAAACACCAATGTATGCATCAAGGCACAGGGTTGCTCCCTCACAACCGTGTCACTGTGGTTTTTAAGAGACTCTGTCAAGTAAGAGTGATTACAAACCTTGAACTGTGGGATTGTCATCTCAAAAGATCTGTCCGTTATTTGTCCTGAAGCATCTGCCACTTTTAGTGTCACTGTAACATAAGGATACTTGAGAGACCTGCAGGTGTCAGAGCTCATGGCAACTCCCAGCTTCCATTTAATATCTACAAACTACAATAAAGAAAAAAATGGGAAATAGTGTCAGAGAAAGATGAAGCCTACCACTGTCATTCTCTTAGTTGGCTGTTTTGCAGACAGTATAGGACATCCAGAGCTCATATGCAAATGCATACAAACATACACGTTCAGATACTATCCTGGATACAAAATAATTTGTCTTTCCTTTTAATAGAGAAAAAACAAAGCAATTGAATATTTTTTCAGTTAATGTTTTCCTTATTTAAGTACTGTCAATAGTCAAATACAGTCTATTTAAAGTTCTGGTAGGAGGAGCTTGAGCTACAGAGTTCACTGGGCTTGTATATTATTCATGCTTTTGTCATGTACTTTTTATTTCTTAAGAGGCTTCTAAATGAAGTGGAAAGATGACAGAAACCTCAGAAAGTCCACAAAGATTTTATAATAGCAATAATACAGAAAATTAAGGCATTTCATAACTATATTTTAGATAAAGTACATCATATATACATTTCAAACAGGTGAGATAATTTTTATGATTTTTATGCCCTTATGATAGGCAGAACTTTTAAATAAGGAGTGAAGAGAGCCTTTAGAAGCTTACTATCAAGCCTAGAAGATTCTTTAATCTGAATTCCATATTCTTTTAAACTTGTTAGAAAAAGAGATCTCAAAATGCAAATACACAGCGTGTTATTTATTTCAAAAAGGAATAAAAAAAAAAAGGAATGCCATAAATTGACAGAAAGTAGAAGTTTAAAAGATGCTTAAAAGGTTTTTTAAAAAGTTTAAAAGTTTTTAAGTTTAAAAGAAGTTTAAACTTGAAGGAGACAAAGTATAAACCAACTAAATGCTGGTATTATCAACTCAAAAGAACAATTTAAATTACATTTAAAATGGATTTATGGAAACAGCTATTATAATTGTCTCCCCCACTGACTGCCACTCACCATTCCTAATAGTGCTATGAAGCACTGATTTTTAAAAAGGCATGAAATGTGACTTTATAATCCCAACAATAATATCAGAAAACCTTTCAGCATTTAGATAAACTTTATTTTATATGTTTCTTTATCTGGGAAGATATTTGGCAACATACACACATGGGAAAGGTCTGGACAGCCAAGAAGCACTGACATTTCTGAGAAGTTAACAGTTAGCTCAGCTACACTTTGTCACTTAGTTACCTGCCCCACTGTGGCCATATTTCTTGCATCTTCTGGCACACTAATGGACTTCCCCTGCTGGCTCCACACGTGCCGAATAACCTGAACGGCGTGCTTTGGCAGCGCGCTCGCTGCACTGCCCAAGGTGGTGACGAGCTCTTCTGCAGAGAGATTGTTCCTGGCTGCTGTGCTATGGATAGAGCCAAGGAAAACTCTGTCAATGTCATTCTCCACAAATTTAGTAAAATTTCTTACTTCACTCCAGAAGGGCGTTTTTTAAATTCTGCTTTACGTGTCTATATACTCTACAATAATTAGGCAGCCTGTGGTTTTGTTTTATTTTTTCCATTAATATTTCCCTGATCTCTTGTATTCACATGCAAAAGCCAATATGACTTGACTTTTAATGTGTCTTAATATTAAAAGACCAAGCTTTGCTGGGCTTGCATAACATGCAACATCAAAACAACCAACCAAACAAAAAAATCACAGCCTCCAAATGCTGTTGCAACTGAAAAAAAAAGGTGTAATCCAGTATGTAAAGAAAGATGTATGCATAAAGCAGCTACACAATATTATTACTTCAGAAACACTGCAGTTTAAACAAACATTTAGGTGAGGTAATTTAAGTATAACCAAAAGGCAAGCAGGTAATGGTATAATTGGTACTAACACAATTCAAAACATGCAATAAACCCACAACTGAAAAGTCAGTGAGTTTAGAGGAACACTGCCACTCAACTTTCTCTACAAAAACAGGTTAAAAAAAGTTTGCAGCCTAGGTTTGTTCATGCAGATTCACTCCTCTTAAAGAGGTATTAATAAAAGAGAAAAAGAGTTGGCCATCCAAGTTGTGTGGTTTAATATAACTTAAGGCCTTCTATTTTGTAGATTAAAAAGTAGTAAGTTAAATTTCTACTGGTGTTTTCTTTTTCAGTCATGTTAATATTACATAAAAAGTTCAGATACTAGTTTTATTAAGCAAGCAAGATCTTGAAAATTTTATCCTCTGAAGACAGAAGAAACTTACAGCAAAATAGCTGAAAATACTACCTAAACACTTTACCTTTATCGTGACAGTTCCACGTTATAAAACCATACGCCCTTCAAACAGGCCCAGCTGATGGTTTCTGAACTCTTAAGAAACACTTCCTCCAGGCAAAGACCTAGCTGTCTTTGCTTTACAACTGAGCTTAACTTCCTCTTCCATTTTGCCAGTAGTTCTAAAGCTTACAGACAGGCTCTTAAAACCACTTCCTCTCTTTAGTTTTCTTCCAAAAGGTGAGATAGCATATATTAAGTACTACATATTTTTAAAGGATATAAAATAAGCCCAGAGGTTGTTCTCTTTGTTCTGTTACAAACTTTTGCTCTTTTTCTATATCCATTCATTTTATAACCCATATTTAATGTCATCTTTTAATACCACTATTAGATTGGGATGGAGGAGAAAAAAAAAAGACAGGAGGCAAAGTAAATTATTCTGTGCTTACCTAAATAGAAAGGAGACAATATTAGTTATTTTTGCCAGGTCACCAACATTAATCTCAATCCCAGATGTTTGAATTCTCTAGAAAAAGAATGTTCAGCCAATTACAAATAATAACATATTATGCATTAATAAAAACATCTTTGTGGATATTTATACAGACACGCACAAAAAAAAAAGACTTGGGGAATCTATCCTTTACAGCATATACAGCTAATATACTTGCTTATAAGTGCTAGTATCCAAACCTACCTGACACAGTTCAGCTGTATCTACACCCAGGATCTTATGGTTCAGATGTTGAATTATTTGTTCACACTGTAAAGAAAGTAAGTTTGAAAGCATTCTAAATGTGTATTTTAATATACATGACAAAACTAGTTTAAATACATGGAGATTACAAAATAAAAGAAAGGGTTAATGCAAAGATGGGCAACAGGAGGATGACTGATCTTAAAATTACATCAGATCCAAGGAAAGTAAATAAACTCAGTCACTACCTCAGTACCTATTCCTACTTAACGCACCATTTTCATATGAATGTAAAAGTCATCCTGTTCAAGTCCACACTACAGTAAACAGACACGTAGCTTGGTAACTCATTTACAGGAAGGGGGGAAAAAAAAACCTTTAAAAAACATTTTGTGATAAAAACATAAATTTAAAGCAATCCCATTGCTCTTAGCAGAGCTGGTCCTTTTTATGAGTCATATGTCTATCAGCTACAATATACATGATTCCCTTTTCTACAGACAAAACCCAGAAGAGCTTAAACAAAAAGGTCTCCCAGAATCCAGAGCCCTTCCACATCCCACTTATTGCCCTACCTACCAGTTCCGCAAAAAAGTCTTGAGGTATTAAATTAATCTTATCTGCTGCACCACCAACATCTGAAAAACACAGAGTAGCAATCAGAAGCAAATCCACAAAGCTTTATAGTAATAAATCTAATATTTGTCTGACGAACTCCTAGGTCACCATGCATGCTTTTACCTTAAAAGCAAAGCTTTAAGGGACTCTGTCCTGAAAGGCCTTAACCACCTGCTCAGCATCCCAAGTCTAAGAGGAGTAACTTCACAAGGCCTCAGAACTTGGCCAGGACCTCAGGAGGGTGGGAGGTGAATCACAGAATTATTAAGGTTGAAAAAGACCTCTAAGATCATCAAGTACAACCATCACCCAACACTACCATGACAGTTAACAAGGACCCCAGTGCCACATCAACACGTTTTTTGAATTCCTCCAGGGATGGTGACTCCACCACGTCTATAGGCAGCCTGTTCCATGTCTCACCACTCTTTCAGTCCCGAAATTTTTCCTCATACTCAATCTAAACTTGCCGTGGCACAAGTTAAGCCCATTTTCTCTCAGCCTATCACTCATTACCTGGGAGAAGAG
>NW_008593149.1:3693-24844 GCF_000691845.1 Merops nubicus | reverse complement strand
TAGAGAGCTGATTCATAGGAGGGTAAATGTTTTTGTTTTATTTGACTGGTCATTGGGTTTTGATCAGGAGTTTGATCTAAAATGAAACCAGAAATGGGTTTTATACTCAAATCTGAAGGGTATGAAATAAAGGCTGATTAAATGGGAACACAGCTCTGGAAATGCATGCACAGAACTTGTCTTCTGTATTCATTACCTGCAGTTGCCCTGAAGGGATTTATTAAAATTCTAAGTGTGCTGATCCCAGCCTGTTGGATTTCAAACATGAAATTGGGAATGGACTTCGATTTTATTTATATATAAATTATATATGTGAACATTTAATGAGACCTAAGCATCAAGATGCAGACTGATGTGTGATGATGCTTTCATTTACATGGCATCCATTAGGATAAGAATTCTATCAATACAGAATCATAAACTGGGAGAAGAAACAAGGACCAACCATGGGTGGTGTTGCTTTGTTTTTGTGGGTGGTGGTGTTTTTTTTCTTTTTTTGTTTTTTTTTAAATTTTCAGTATCTTTATAGTTTTAGAGTTTATGAAAAACACAAAGATTATTTTCAGTAGGTATAGTTAAGACTAGCTGAACCCTCCTTCTCCTGATAGCTGCAAGTATGAATTGATACAGCATAAAAAGTTATCCCACTTCAGGTTAAAATAGGCTCAGGAGATATTTTTGGCTAGAAATCTGGACTTACAGAATTCAACATTTGGCAGTGGTGCTGATAAAGTGATGTTACCACCCATCTGTAAATCCAGGAGCCAGACTACCTTCAAACTTTGGACATAATCTTCTGTTACTTTTCTATACTAAATTCTTCCAAATATGTTCAGACATGTCACAGGAAGAGATTTAATCTGAATCTATTAAATGGTATATTGGAGGGGGTGGGGGAAGGGGTGTGTGGAAAAGTGTGTGAAAGACCCCATGTGCTGACCAAATCAGAAAATATGAAATAATATTGGTGATACTCATTCTATTTCTTGCTGCTGCAAAAGTTACAGTGCTACTTTAATAAATCCTGATCATGTACTAAATGCATTCTAAAAATTGTGCTTTTGATAGCAGTGAAAATGTGGTGAATGAGAGCTGACAGTTAACTTCATTCATTATGCTTATTGCATAATACATTTTGTTTTCACTCTTTATTTTCAGTTTAAACTTACTGTCTTCAACGATAGTGATATTGCAGGAAAAAAGCTTTAGTGGAATTATGCATTTAAAGAGGTGCTGCAAATAACTTGCTTGTCTATCTTCTTTTCTTCCATAAATTCATGAGGGTTTAGCTAGCAGTTCTGTACAATTTTACTTATATTTTCCTGAGTGGGTTGACCAGAAAAGGAGAGTCTGTGGTATTCAAATTTCCAGTGCATGGGGAAGGTTCATACCATATCTCTTGTGGCAGAAGTGTGTAAAATTCACAGTGAATCAAGAATTTCTTCATGCTCAGACTAATTGCATTACTGTGATTTTTTTTTTTTTTTTTTTTTTAATCTGGTATTAAAAATTTACCTGACTTTAAAGTCCTGAACCTGAAGAAGAAACTGTAAAATGGGCTACAGTTTTCTGTCTGTAGATAAGAAATATGTACAGTTGGAAACCTGAAGAGCAACAATTTAGGTGGTCTGGGTTGTGTGCATGTATTTATGCATGTTATTTAACCCTCTTAAATGTGACCATTGCTCAAAAGATTTCGAAGGCATTCAATTCTTCTGTTTCTAATCTAGCATCTGGTTTTGTTTTCTGCTCTTTTTCAATTAAACTTGTGAAGAACCTTTTCAAGAAGGGGTTATACAGCCCCTTTTCACTAATATTTTGCAATTATCATAAAAAGTACTTTGTGCCAGAGGGATCTGCTCTTTGCAATAGGCTGTACAGATCAAACAAGTTGTTATTAAAACCAGATTCTTGACTGATAATATCCACCATCTGGGAGCAGTGATTGCAGATACAAAATTGGATTCACTAGGGGAGGTGGCTGCTTGATGTTGAAATAGCCTTTGATAGAACAGGAAGAAGAACTGTTTATGGCAGATAGAATTCCATGAATTTCTTGCATGAATACATTAAAACTCTCTGTTTATATCCTGGGGGCAATAGGTAATAACTGAATATTTTCCAATATAACTTCACATGGTGAATGAGGGAGAGATCTTTATATAACCATCTATTTCCATATGCCACTTTGTTTATTTTTATCAAGTCCTAGCAGAGGAGGTTAGAACAACCACCAGATTAATGACACTTAAACAGATCTTTCTTTGTAGACAGAATCTGATTTTATTTTTTTTTTTTTAAGTGCTGAGTACTTAGAGCTATCAGCAGATGCTGAATAAATCTTTGTGTGACTTACCCTTGTTTACTAAGGCCACAGAAAGATTTTTGTGAAAGAGGATGAGAACTGAGGATTTCAGCTTCCCTGTACTTGCACTTCTCACCCTGAAACCATAATATTTTTCCACTGGGGATTGTTGGACTGCCCTTACATGTTTGCTTTGCTTTTGAATAAACAAACCTTGCACACTTTTGTTGATGTCATACTCTTCCACATACAAAGATTAACAAAGCTTCCCATGAGAAAGGCTGAAATGGAGCTGCACACATCTGGATTAAAACCCTTTGCACATCAAACTTTTGTCAGAGTACTCAGCAGGTTTTTTTTCCAGCCCCCCACGCTCATGGAAAAGAAACTTTTTGGACTTTGTGTAGATATGGAGCACACCATCATTCCCTTGCCCACATCATGATTATGATGGTAGGTCACCTTCTTAAAGGGAATAGACATAATATCACTCAGAATTCCACTGTAAACACTCAGATTCATGCCAACCTTGTTCAGCTCCTGTTGAAGAGGATGAGTAGTTGAAGACTGGACTAATGGTTACTGTTAAACTGGAGTCTTAATGTGATCTACAGCTCTATGCTGGGTTCTGCAATGCTTCTGGCAGGTCCACGTCCCTGAGCTGGCAAGACTTGGCATAAATGTTGCAAAGAAATATTAAAAAAGTTACTGAAATAATGTTGCTGTGTAACTTGATCACTTTCTTTTAGGACTTCTGCAGGAGAAATGTAGCTCAGAAATATCCAAGTATTCACTACATGCCAATGAGAAAAATGAATTTCTAATCTCTATTTCATCTGCAGTTTGGTCGATAGCTGGCACCTCACATAGACCAGTGTGTTTTCTCACAATTCAGGCCTGTTCAAGAACGAAGTTATCTTTATAAAGAGATTTATAAAGAAATGGCAATTTCCAGTGAGGGATTTTTGTTGTGATTTTATTCCTTTGTTTCATAACTGTAACCATATGTATATTCCTTTCTTTTCATAACTGTCATAGTACTGAAGGAAAGAAACAAGCTGGCTATCTGAGGCACACTAACATGGGATTTGAGATACCCAGATTTGACTATTGCTGGGCAACTGATCTCTTGGATTTCCTTAAGCAAATCACCAGCACCAGGTCACAGAGAAAGTGGGTATTCCACAATAATATCCAACAAGAGGCATCTTTTTCCCTCTGCCTGGGGTCTGCCTCCCTGACTTTGGGTGCCCTGGCCTTCTTGAGCAGTGCATGGGAGTGTTGACTGCTTTAGGATGAGATGCCATCATTTACTGCTTCACTTTTCCTAGTAGCAAATAAAATCTGTAATGGCAGACGTGGATGGTATGCAAAAAAAAAAAGTGGGGGCAATGCCTTTTTTGAGGGTTGGAGTGAAAATGAGGTTTAATATCAAAACCAGCAAAGACATTTCCTATTAAAAGCACCCCAAGAAGGATGATTATTTTGTTAATTGCATAATTAGGAGCATATCTGCAGTGTGCCAGATTTCCTATCCCATGTTAGTTTGAGGAATCACTGTGTAGTTCTCCACTCCATTAAATGCGGTTTGCTGAGCTCATATCATGATGAAGATTTGAGGCTATGTGGGGAAAACAAATCAATCACAGTTTACTATTCATGAGTTGCAACTTGCGAAGTCCCAAACCATCGTATAATGTTCTAGAGCAAAATGTGTTGCAATAATAATTCATGTTTTATTGCTCCTTCATGCTAGCAAGGTGCCCACGTCTCCCTTCAACATATAAACCTTTGATCCTGTGAAAATGAACTTCATTTATTTTGCCTCCCACTGCAGAAGCAATCTGCCAAATGCTCCCTGCCCAAATTCTGATTAACTGTCAGCTCAACTCCACACAGTAAGTCTGAGAGGAAGGCAGATTTAAGAGGAAATGCTAGGACTAGGTTGTCTCTGGTCTGGGTCCAGCAGCATTGTATGGTCACAGCAATTTCAGATGTCACTTACAGGTGGCTCTGGAGACCTAACGTGCAAGAAGACAGTGGTGTGAAATGCATGTGCTTTTTTTTGCCAGTCATGGTCAATCAGGCTGAGCAACTTCTTACTTAGCAGCATTTATCTGCTTCTTCCCTAAACCCAGTTACTCTTTTGAACAATAATACATGCTAGTGTACATCATACTCCCTGACTTTTTTCTCTTCAAGAATGTAGCATGTAGATTGTTGGGCTAGTCTAGTCTTCTATGCCCTTTAAGTAAACCCCACAGTGGTGTTGAGTTGTGTGAGCTATGTAAAGTTGGGTTTGAAGCATGTAACTATGATAAATATTTGAAGTAATCATTAAGTGATGTAACACACATCAGAGGACAGAAGTGGGGGTGGGTGTACTCCTGACCTTACCCTCCCTCAGCCTAGTCCTAGCTAACATGTTTTTAGTGATGCTATATTTCCTAAAGATCTCATTATTCTGTGTGCAGGACTAGCCTTTAGCTCAAAAATAATGTGGCATAGGGGCTGTGTGTTCCTTGAGTATTTACTATTTCAAAATTATCCCATAGGTGCAAAGTCAAAAGCAGTTTAACTGTCACTTTGTTGCCATAATGCTATCTAAGAGTTATAACTCTTTTAAAAAACATTTATTGTAAGTTTAATTATCAGTTCAAATTGCTGAAAATTAAAGACTGGTTTAGAGAATGTGAAAAATTGAAATTAAACTGATACACACAAAATTGTCCCAGTGGTTGGTAAGGTTAATGCTCTGTAGATACTCACCTGGGAAGGCCACTGTTAAAAGGCTGGAATTTATATGCTTTATAGTCAGCTGTAACTATGCAGTGGTGACAAGCACCTTTGCAGACAGCATCACTAACAATAACAATATTCAGACACGAAAATAAATGCTGATAACTAAGTAAAACTATGTCTTATCTTCTGTTGAAATGCCTTGAAGGATTTGCAAGGGGAGAACAGACTGTTAACTGAAATGGAGTTATCCATTATTTCATTAAACCGATGGGAATTTAATATCTTTGAGACTACTACCCCTTTGCTGACTTCATTAAGGCAAGCCAACAGGTTAAGTCTTTATTACAAGGACTGATAGACACACAGGTACAGTAATTGCTTAAGCCTCATTTCGTTAGTAAATTAGGCCAAAAATAGAATGGAGAAACCACTGACGGGTAAGACTTGCAGAGCTGTAGTTTTAATTTTCCACAACAAGGCCCATTAGAAACCAATTGCATGCATCAGTGACTGTCCTTTCTTCAGCACATAATGGTAAAACGCACATGTTTCTAACCCTATTATCTTTGTACTTCCTAGCTCCAATAAATACACTGAATTTATGTGCAACAGAGAATATAATAGTCTGAGCCTGAGCTGTTGTGCTGTCGTTCTCATTAAAAGCAATACAGAGACAGGTACACTGGAACTTCCCACGGATGTTCAGACCTGCAATGTACCTGCTTCTTTGTGGGAAGGTTTCCCCCATTAAGGTGATAAACTTCCAGAAATGAAACGTATTTAGCATCTGCATGCAGTTATCTGCAGTCTGCTTCTCCCCCCTTACCTGTTATCATTAAAAAATGGTAATAGTCAAAGACTGTGGTGGTCTAAACATTCATATAAAAATAACAGTTATGTAAATAAGATAGTTTTGTGGCTTTAGAGCATTTCTCATTCAAACTTTCACATATGACTGAAAGTAAAATAATATCTTGTGATTGCTTTGTATTTCTGCTTTCTTTTGGAATGACTTGTCAAGACCATAAAGCTCCAATTAAAATCAAGTAGTATGCATAAAATTCCAAGGTGGATATGATGTAAGTAACTGAAATTAGCAGCATAATTCTATACAGACTAACCTAACTTTTGTTGCATTGGGAAAGATAGTTTATAGTATTCTAATTAGCATTATTATGTAAATGCTGGAAATGACAGCTGAAGGTGGAATAATGCTTTATCAAAAAAAAAAAAAAAAAAAGTTGGGCAAGTTTGTAAACCCTCTTACTTCAAGTTTCAATTTTCCATGACTGGTTTATCAAAATCTGCCCTTATCTAAATCTTATGAGGGGTTGGAGTGACAGGGAAGGGGTTTCAGTCAGAATTTTGCTTCCAAACCAGCTACGACAAATAAGCTGAAATATTTGCAGCCCACTTTGCTGAAATTTCTAGTTAACTTTCCTGTTGTGTGAGTTGGAAACACCATGAAAATATTTTAGTATTCCTCCTTCTGGTTTGCTTGAGGCGAAAGTAGTGTAGATGTGTCTAAACAAGGTGAGAGATGGGAATTTCTTTAACAGCACTGGTATCAACTTACAGATTTATATTGTGTCCAGGCTGGTTTTTGTTGTTTATGGTCTACCATTACAAAAAAATAACTGACTGAATGGGCACAATAATTTAAGGCTTTTGAATAAAAAGTATAGTGTGTTGGGTTTCTTTTTCCATAGTTTCTATGAAGGAGGTGACCAGTATTAAAAAAGCATCACACAGGGGTTGTCAAATTGTGGTACAGATATATCTTCACTCTCATTAGACTCTGTGTTCCCTAATTGTCTCAGTATGAGGAATTTTTCCCCTAAAATGCAAAGTATTTTAAAATCCCTTATCAGTTCTTTATCCATATCTATACCTGGAGACTTTGCTAACTTTTGGTTTCAGATATGCTCTCTTTCTGGTTCCCTACAAGCTCCTATTTTTCTCATTTACTTAAGAGAAATATCTGACACCAAAGCAAAATAAGGCAAGAAAAACATGTCATTAAATGTCACAACTGAATGTGTATTGTAGCGGGTGTAAACTATTTTGAGGCTTCCTGAGGATGTGTTTTTAAGGCAAAACTAAAACTGTAAAATTGTATTTATGGGAAAACTGTCAGCAAAGTGCAAGTTCATTTTCTGTCCCACCCCATGAATACAGTAGCAGTGAATTTTAGGCTGATTTACACGTATGCTTGGAATAGTTGTTTAAAAAAATCCCCTATACTTCCTTCCCTGATGGCTCTAAAATGGGCTCCTTATGTTTAAACCTATCCGTTGTGTTGCTGTCAGGTGTAGCAGGAAACACCAAGAAGAAAGGTGGGAGATTTTTCTGGCTTTTTTTTTTTTTTTTCCTCCTTTCTTTCTTCTCTGCAGGTCATACAGCACACTGTGAGTTGTTTCAAACACAGAATAGTGAAATGGTTTGGGGACTTAGATTCTGCTGGACTTGTCCACAGCAGAAATTTGCCAGTTTTACAGAAATTTACTTTCAGAGGTGCGTTGTGGTGCTCTCGCCTTTGTTTCTATGAGGAAACTTATTAGAGAAGTTATATGACTTCGATGCAGGCATGTGAGCTCTCCCTGTCACCAAAAGAACTGAAACAAAAAGTGGTTTTGATGAGAGAGGTTTCCAGGGCTTTCCCCAGGGGTATGGGGAGAGGTGGAAACTGTAGGTTCCTCTCGCCTCCCCTGGTCCAGCTCCCTGCTTCTCTGTGGCTGGATGGTGTGGAAGTATATCTGTATCTAGCTACACAAACACATAACTTAATTTTTTTTGGTCTTATTTTTTAATATGGTGAAAATACCCATGTGGCTGTTGCCTGGCAACTGGTGAAGCTCAGGTGGAGGCTGTAAGGAGGTTGGGGAGGGATCATGTCTGTGTGTTTGGGGGTGTATCTCTGAGCAATGGTAACCCTTCATGCTAGGACTGCTGCAGCCATTGGGACCTCTGGGGCAGCACCTCTCTGGAGACCCTGTGGATGGGGCTTCTAAAGCTGTAAACTACAGATCTTTGTATGTATTCTGGCCCCTTATTTTCCTGTAGAAAGTTTTCATTATTCCCTCTCTCGAAAGGAAACAAAATCCTGCTTTGCAAGCTGCCTTCCTTCTCTGCAAAAACACGCCTCGACGGAGAGCAGCTCCTTCTGTTGGGTGCATATTGGCATGTGGAGGTTTGGCTTTACAGATTGTATTGATATTTTGCACCAGCCTCTGCAGCTGGACTTGCTAAAAATATCTTTGGATATAATTCAGCAAGGAAAAACATCTATACTGTATAGAAGGATTTTATTTATTTTCACGGTCTCAACTGCTGTTAAGTTTCCTCCCCCTGTTTCTTTCTGCCTCAAGAACATGCATTATTGAGTGCTCCGTGTAATGCTGTCAAGCATCTGGGTGCTATGAGCTAATGAGTCCTATCCAACTGTGTGTCAGTCTCTTCAGACTAGGTGGGATGGTGTATTTACTGAAGTGGAAGGAAAAAATCCAAGAAGATAACGAAAATTGCCATGACAAGGATCATCGCTGTCTTGTTAAGAGTTAGACAGTTAGACCTTTCTGCACTAGTGATTTCCTTTGCATTCTCCCAAGCAGTTCCTTTCACTGGTGTCTTTATCCTGCTCCACTGTACTGGTGTGAGTTCACTGCTGTGTCCATCCCTACAGTGTGTAATTAGTAAATAACACTGCTCTTGTCAGGAGTCACCCCTCCTTGACGCGCTCTTATTTTTCAGGTGCTTAAGTGTAGGATTTTTCTACTTCATCAGAAACTTTTGTGGAAATACTGTCTTTGTTCTGGGTAAAGTTTTGAGGTGGAGGTAGGGGGAAGCTGCAACTGAAATGTCCTGGTTCAGCCAGGACCAACTGTGGACAGGTCCTTAGGGGAAGTGAGGATAGAAACGGGAGCTCGCTGTGGAGAATGCCCTGCTGCTGAGTGCTAACTTTAGTGACCTCTTTGTTTTTCTTAAAGAAGAACCACTTGGAAGATGAGTAGATAAAATCTAAGCTTTCCCCAAAATTTTTCTTGTTGCTGTTAGACATTTCTCCATCAGCTGTTGATGGTGAGATTCAGGGAAGTTCCAAGGCTCATAAATTATTTTATTTGGTAAATATGAGTTGCAACAGTAACTCTGTGCTCAAGATCTAGGTACTTGCAACCTCTTCGTTGTGACCTACCACCACCTACCCAGACATACTGCCTGTGGTTTGAAGGGAAAGGGTTTCTGCATTCTACAATACTTGTGATATTTGTAGTTGTGCCAGTCCTACTGCTTTCCTTATGTGGGAAATCCACGTTCTAATCCTAATGCTGTACAGAACAAGCTGTGGGCACAGCTCATACCCCTTAATTCCAAGGAAATGTCTTCAGTATCAGATGTGATTGGGTCTTTCACATTAAATCTTTTCTTAGTCTATTGCATTGATTTCATGAAATCCTAAGTCTGCCTGTTCAGTGCAATATCTATTGGATTGTGTGTTTTGATGTTGCAGGATACTGTTGTATCAAATACTCAGGCATTTCATCAAAACACAATGTCTATCCTCTTCTGCTGTCTGATACAAACCACTGAAGTATGTGAATGATGATGGGATGAAATATTCAGTTTGCCTGCTTCACCTGAAGATGCTTCAGAAGTCCTGGGTAGCCAGTAACTTATTTCCTTTTGTGCTTTGCTAAAATACCCAAACAAATAAATTGCAATCTGAGGAATTGATCTACAAGTAGCAAGCGGATAAGAAAGAGCGAGTATTTCCCTCTTGACTTTTAAGGAGAATTGGTGGTAAATGAATAAGCTGGGGAGGTCTCTGGGGCACTGTTGTACTGGTGGAATGCAGACACACAGAAGCTGTGCAGTGAGGAGGAAGAGAGCTTGCATGCTTATTGAATGAGAAGTACTGCACTACAAAGCATGAATTCTGATTATGATGGGGGTCTCACTCTTCATTACATTGGACAGATATTGTGGCCAACGAGTCTTGATTTTAGTGGGAGCAGAACTTGACATGTGAATTGCTTTTTCACTTCTAAGGAACTAATACTTAAAAGAGTTCAAAAACTGAGGTGAGAGCAGATATGGTCATTACACAGGTCTATTTTTGTGGAGTCCATTAACACAGTTGGAAGACAATGATAATGCTATTAAATGAATACACTTGAAAAATGCTTGAGAAAATTGTCTTGTTAACAGGAACCAATGAGCTGATAACCTGAAATTAGGCCAGTGGGATTTATTAGACTTTAAAGATGCATGGAGCTAGAGGATGAAGGATCAAGATTTTTAAGCACAGAAGAATATGTACTTGTAAATTCCAGGTTAGATTGAGAAAGTGTGATTACATGTGTCTCTTACTATGTCTTAACTTGCAAAAAAATATCCCCAGTTCTGGAAGACCTTTCACTATGCTGTAATGAATCTAACAGTCTTGACATCAAATATTTTGCAGCCAAGCATAAAGGAGCTTTCACACAGGGTGATGTTTATGCGAGAATAGTGCAGGAACCTGCTGGGTTTTGTCACTTCTAGCTGTTGAAAGGAAGCCTTTGCAGAAATGGTACCTCCTTTCAGAGAGAGATCAGCTCTTTGCTAGTGGAACACTCTGAAATCCTGTGTTGTTGGTTTGAAAAAATTAAATTCCCAAGTATAAAAAAAGGAGATAAAAAGTAGAAAAGTACAAGACATAAGTGTAGCTGAAAGTTGTGCATTAAACTGCCTGGCTGCTTGCATGAACCACAGAAATAATTCTGATTACCTCACGAAGCTCCTTGGCTTTCCTTCCTCCCCATGCTGAAGACAAAACCCCCAACAGAGAGCTCACAAGTATAACCAATGCCTTTTGTAACATCTTGGCATAACATTGTATTTGCTGGGACTTAGGGAAAATAAATATTATTTTTGGACTTGTGGGAAGGAATTGTCCCTTGACATCAGCTAGGAATGTAATTTCTCAGGTAGTTGCCTCATACCCCCCTGTTTTAGGAATTATGCTGCTTTTTTCCCTAATCTCATCAGGCAAAGCTGTAGCTCAGTTCCAAGCACAACTTCAGACTTGTGTAATAACACACACAGCAAGTCTATAATTTAATTTATATACCTGCAAAGGTTGTTAAGCAAAATAACCCTCCCACATATTAAAATCATAATAGAATTTATGCAAATTCCATTTCCCACCTGAGATACTGGGCACTGTTCATCAAAACTTTTTATTTTGCTTAACACAAGCTTTATGCTGGTTTTGCTTTTCATTTTTGTGTTAAACCAAAGTGGGAATCAAAAATGATTTCAAACTTATTTGATGCTGAATTTTTCATTAACCAGAAAAAATAAAAATCAACCCCAGAAACCCCCACTGGTATGAATACAGAAATTCTCAAAGCAGCAGCCCGAGCTTCTACCTGAATTTTCAAACTTTAAAATCTTGTGTGTGTTGACAAGATTTTTTTTTTGGCTGGGCGAAGGCTATACAGCCTCTTGGATTTTGCATCTTTCCCCTTCCATTCTATACATTTTAAAACCTGCTTTTTCCTCCTTTTTTTTGGAGGGTGGGAATTTTTCTTTGAAGTTGCTTCCCGGGTTACTTTGGTAAGAATGAGTTCCAAATCATATTTATTCTATAGTAAGGGGAAAACTCGGTGAGCTGAGTAGTATGGCTCAAGGCCTTTTAAGTGCCATATTGTGCTAAAATACCACAATGTTCCTTCTGCTGAGGTACCCCCTAGTTGTTCTTGACAGATGGGAAAAAATATCTGGTGGAATGGGTCTTTTGTTGACCCTTTGTGTAACAGGGGTTGCATGAAAGTACTTGAAGTTTGTTTGTTTGTTTTCTTGCTGTTCTCCTTTAGTCACTCTGTGTTTAGCAGTCAGACCTTGCATGAAAACAATTGTTCACATTTGACTGGTGAGCTGTGGGCTCCTTAATCTTGGCTGATGACAAACATTTCCTCTTTTCTAGCATGAACTCAATCTAAAACATTCCCATTGGTTTGGAGAGTTTCTAATTAACAGCAAATTAATTCTTTTCTCTGTGGCCAGTATGCTGTGGGAGCTTGCTTTGGGTATTACCACTGTAACAGCTCTGTCCTCAGTTGGCTGAGGTGCAAAGCTGTGATGTGTGATTGTGCTCTCTAGACACAGATGGGAAGAACTGAGGTCCTGATGTGGTCATACCTTGCTCTGAAAAGGCACATTCACCCACTTCAGCTCTGTCTTGGGCAGATACCCTCACTGTTAAACTGAAAGCTTCTCTGGGACTCTCTTCTGTCACTGTATCTACTTTACAATCTCATGCATGGCCATGAGCAGGAACTTGTATTTTAGTTTGTTGGTGTTCTTTGCAATCATTGACAGCCATTCAGTTAAATTGACTAAACTTTGGAGGACTCAGTTTTGTGTGAAGGGAGAAAGAAGAGTTAAGCTAATCCTTTAGGTTATAAACTCTTTTGATCACATTTAAAAAGGTGATTCACTGTGAATGCTTTATTGTATGTTGAGCTGTGAAGGACAGAGTTTTGATAACACAACATCAGAGAGCAGAAGAGATCTCATTACTGCAAGAGTCAGGAAGTTAACATGTTTATTAAAGTTCTGACAATTGAGAGAGCCATCCTTGCCTGTAAATGTCAGTGCTTTATAAACTTCCATAGCTTCCTTCTTGTTTCTCAGACTCTTGTCAATCACTGCAATTATCATATGAATCAAAAATCACAACATATTCTGTCTTTATTTCTCTTCTGCATTCTCTTAAAGCTGTTTAGATTGGATGTTAAGAATTTCTTTACTGAAAGAATAGTGAAGTATTGGAACAGGCTGCCCAGGGAGGTGGTGGAGTCACCATCCCTGGAGGGGTTCAAAAAATGTGTGGATGTGGTACTTCAGGATGTGGTCTAGTCATCATGGTAGTGTTGGGTTAGACTTGATGAGTCTTGGAGGTATTTTTGAACCTTAATTTTTCTATGGAAGCTGTGATTTTTCTTTTTTTTTTCAGGAATATTTGACAACCACTTTCTATTCAATAATATGTTGGTGAGAACACTGACTTTAAACCCTCGCTGGTCTAAATGCCCAGCCACAGGAGGTTAACACTTTTTGTGAGCTCCATTGCTATTATTCCACATGGGTATTTATAAAATATTGTGGAACTGGACAGTACACAACCTTACATAACTGAACCAAAAAGGAAGGTGAAAAAAGGAAAAAAAAATACATGAAAGATAGCAGTTATATGAAGAAAGTTTAACAAGGGGGATGTAGGGGGAAAAATTTTGATGTAAAGACAAGAAAGTTGCCTTTTGGTGAGAGGCTGGGGGTAATGGGCGTTACAGCATCAGGTATGTACAGATCTCTGTGGACTGTGGGTACATCAGGGTGTGTTAGGGAGAAATCTACTCTGCATCATGTTCTGATTGCATTGTTCTAATCTGTATGCAAAATGCCCAACCAGAACTCTCTTTTAATTAGCTGCTTCTGGAGCAGCATGTTCCAAAATAAATCCTTCTGCAGCTGAGTTGAGATGCTAAGGACAAAATATACTGGGGCTTCCCCAGCAGCTTACAGCTGTGGAAACAGAGAGGGCCTTTTAAGTTTTGCTGAACAGATTACTAGTGCTCTTTTTTTTCTCTTTTATTTTTCTCATTTTTGAAACGTCTTTCATGTCTGTGGTGAATAGTGCATCTAGAAATCTACAATGAAGAAGTTACAATAGTTTCTAAACCTGTGATGCTGCACAATTGAAGTCAGTGGGGACTTAGCTGTTTACTTGAATGAGTAAATCAGCCCCTAAAGGAGCCCGTTCTACTGCTGCTGAAACAGTTCAGTATGTCATATCTATCTTTCAAAAGTACATATATAGACACCAGCAGACCCTAAGCTGTGTTATGATTTCTCTATTGTTTAGTGCAATCTATGGTATGTTTGCACCAACAGCTCTCAAATGAATTCTTTTCAATTCTTTGTTTATGTTTTCTAAGCTTAAAAACAAATAAACCTTCAGGACAATCATTACCAAGTCATTAAGTTACTGTTTCATTTGAATATTTGTTTAGAATATGAAAGGTTTTATGCTTTTTATAAATCAGTTTCTCCAGTAAATGAGTCCTTCAGCACTTATTCTGGCAAAATCCAAATCTGGCAAGGATTTCTTGAATTGGCACTGTATCCTGCTCAGAGCTTTAGATATATTTATATCCAAAAAGGCAATGTTAATCAATCTTGTTCTAAACTACTTGAATAAAGGCTTAACAGACAAATCCTGTGCACTGCTTAGGTCTCTCATGATCTTGGTCTTGAATTCCTTAGAGCAATTTCCTCCTTTGTCTCCATGTAATATTTGTTACAGGCTGGCTGTGTGAAGCAAATAAGTGGTGCAATATTTCATCTGGTTGTGGGTTTTTTACATTCAAAACTTAAATGTATGTAACAAGGACTAATTTCCATGTATCAGTCTCAAAGTGATTAATAGTTTGGTTAGATGTAGAACTTAAGGAAAGATGATTTTTTTTTCTTCAGAAACATGAATTATAAAATGTTTTGTCCTAGGAGATGAAATGCATTTTCCTGAAAATAAGTAGCCTGAATAGCTGGTACCTTATTTTGCTGGATTTTGCCTTTTATAAGAACAGAATCTTCTGGGAGGCAATGTTCTGGAAGATGGTCTTTTTCTTATTAGCTGGAAAATCTATGACAATATTCCTGCTTTCTCATTATTCAGGCATCCAGCCTCTTGTTCTGGATGACATGGATGCTTTCCATTGCTTTTTACAGTATAGCAGCATTTCAATTGCTGAGGTAATTATTTTGAATTTCCCATCTATCTTCTTGGTTTTAAGAACAAAGTATCTCAAAAGACATGATATATGGTTTCATTCACACAGCTATACACTGAATAATCCAAACAGTGGGGAGTGAAGTCCGAAAATGGCTGAGGAAGGCATAAGCAACTAGCTAAACAGTCAGAAAATGGGTTAAGGAAGTTCTAGAGAAGGACATCCTACTTGACAAACTGTGAAGCTATGCCCTTTACTGAAGCCAGTAACAAAGATTTCCTTATTGTCTGTGTAAGAATTTCACCTGTGAGTTGTAATAATGAGAAACTCTTCTCCTACCAGACTGGAATGTGATAAGAAATAATCAGAAATTCATCCCTGAAGACAACTTCAAGGACTCCTTATGCTCTTAGGATTCTTTGGTAACATCACTCAGTCGTACATGAACGTGTAAACATAGGATATCTGTGCATGTGTTTATAGAGGATGACTCTATATACTTAGGCATTTATGAGAGAAGAATTATGCTGATTACTGCATTTCTACCTGAATTGCTTGCTGGCTGCTCACATTTGAGGTGGGTGTTGGACACAGCCCAGACACTCTAGTGTCTTTAGGTAGAAGTGGAAGTAGGGTTTGGAGCAGATAGTATGTGTTGCCTGTCTCCTCATGCCAGAGAAGCTGCAGTACTAGCTGCATTGTAGAGGTACCTAGGTGTATGGCAGAGCTACATGCAGAAAGGCAGGCATTTTTTTTTTAGTAGCTAATATTATGCTGTAAATACCATGTTCTTAACCTGTTCCACTCCCTTCCCAAACACCCATCCTGAATGGTTCAGAGCAATGACACTGCAGGTCCCATGCTGCTAGCAATGACCACACATTTGTTCATTCTCTGTTATAAGGCTGCTCAATCTCAGAGTAGGCAAATCCAGATGACAATTGCCTAAATGAACTCTGCAGTGAAAAATACAGCTCAACAGCAAGCCAAGCTCCTCATGCATCATAGGTAATTGTGTTCCATCCCTGTAAATTAAAAAGAGACCGTATTTAAGTTAGCTTGAGAGCAAGTGAGAGGTAAGGTGGGATGTCTGTTTAAAAATCCTTTTTTTCTCTTGCTACAGTTTCTAAAGAAAAATGTTTTGTTTTGAGAAGGCTTTTGTTCAGTGTCACTGGTCACATTTTCCAAAGAATGCAGAGGGAAGGTGCCCTGGCCCCATGAGTTTTTGTGCTTGATAAATGTCTGTCAAAATGCGGATCACTGAAATATCAAATATATTGTGTCATGTTGTGTGACTTCAGTAAACAATGGTTTGTTTAACAGTGAATTGTTTTGCCAGCATCTTGTGCTTTTTAAAGTGTAATCTGCATCTTATTTGTCTTTCTCAATGTAACCAGCAGCCAGATTCACTGCTTTGTCAGTCACCTGTAAAATAAAATCGATGAAGACTGACAGCTTTTCACATCCAGTCAGTGGCAATTAACTTAAATCTTGTGCTGATGAGTTTGTAGTCAAAATCACTCTTATAATACAAGTTTATCTTGTATAAATCAAGGAGACTCTGGGTGAAGACTTTGACTTACTAATGGCAAAATTAGGCAATTTGTATGTTCTGTGAAAAGGCCTGAATGGGCCTGGTGTCACAGGTAGCATGTGACAGACACCCCAGCAGCATTGATTCATCATGGTCAGGATGTCACCCTGCTGAAACAGGGTGTGATTGCTGTGGCTGATGAGGCTGTAATTAATGCCGCCTGAATACTGATACGATGTCACAATAAATCTGCCAATGAGTAGGTTCCTCCAAAAGGGTGTCTGCCTTACTCTTCATGCCAGGCTTCACTAATCATCTTTACTGGTTCCCCAGTGTATCATTTGCTTGCACATTGTAATTTCCTGCATTAAAGTAGCACATCTGAGGGCTGCTCTAGTCTAGGCTGCCCTGGCGTTTTCATTACAGAGCCCATTTCTCACAGGCTTGTAACTCTTCTGTAAAAAAGGAAAGTGCTGTAGGTGGACAGCTGGCCACTGGTGTCTTCAGTTTGTCTGTTCTCAGCCCAGTGGTGCAAATGGTTAGAGCATTTGGCTGGCTGTGTGACAGTGAGTTTGCATTACCTTTAAAGGACTGGCCCCTGTGTGTGTTCTGTAGGTGATTTCTTTGATATTTAGGGGAAAAAAAAAAAGAGATTCAACTTTAACTTCAGACATAATGCCTTTCCTTTAGGTACGTGCTTCTTTATATTTTCTGGCTGTAGGGAGAAATAACATGAAGTGAATCAAAGCCACCTACCAGTTATAGGAAAACTGGTTCTTCACACTGTAGCCTTCTATGTCCTCACAGGTTTTTCTGTTCTTGCAAATGCATCATTGATGGGAAAAAATAGTAAGTGACATGCTAAGAAATTATCACTGTTGCTTTGTGAACGACCGTCGACACAAATGACAGCAGCATGCAAAACTCAGTTCATTTTGTGTTCTAAGATGTGACTGGAGATTTCTGGGTTTTGCTTAAATTCTGAAACATCAGAGTAGTAATATCAGTGACTGTTGGAAGATCAGCTCTGCTTCCTCAAACTCTGCTTGTACTGCCCTGTCTTGCTTACTTTTAGTCTGTCTAGAAGCCTCAGTATATCTGTCATGTCTGTGTTCTTGATGAACCATCTGGAAACTGTGAAACCTGGAGAATCTGGAAGCTCTGGAAGAATTCATTGTCTGTAATCGATCATTCTGCTAAGCTTTATGCCACTGTGCAACTGATTAATAATTCTTTATATCAGCTTGCTACTCTGTAAGTCTGGATTGTTTACACCTGAAATAACAAAGTGATGCTTTATGATGCCCAGGTGATTCTCAGGAAGTGGGAGTTCTCACCTAACTCATCGTGGCTGACTTGCCAGAAGTGTTCATCTTACTGATGCACCAAGTGGGCTACGGGGACACAGAGAGTGTCAAATGCTACCAAAATAAAGACTTCAATGACTTTCATGCTTTCTGTCATTCTGGACAGAATTTCTAATTCTTTGGCTTCAGTGTCTAGCTCAATAAATTGAAGTCAGATTTGCTATTGAAAATACCAATCAATCTTGTTCACAGTTCAGTCTCTTCTAAGCCAATACACAACATGTTGGTTGATTTTTTTTGTGTGTTTGTTTTATTTTTTTTTTCCCCTCCTCTTTTGTAAGTTAAATAAAATCTGAAGTGCTTTGAGAGGTTAGTTAAGCAGCCCATTTTGGTAAATGATTCTGACCTTGTAATTTCCTTTAAAAACAGGTTGTACCTCCAGACCATGTTTCTGTTCCGTTTCACTGAGGATGTTTTCAGTTTGCAGGCTATACATATGTTTGTTTTAAGATTTTCCAGCAAATTGAAAGCTGTTTGTAAATAGCTGCATAGCTGCCTGTGAAGGAAAAGGATTTCAATAGAAAAGGAAAAAAAGATGGGACATCTTTTTTGAGAAGATGAACTATTGCCATAGATGCACGTAGGAGTGGCAGTGGCTTTTTGCTTTATTCCTGGTACTAGCAAATAGTATGTTAAATGGCTCTGTAGTAAAATTCCACATCTATACATACAGACACATATATTTATGTGCTTATATCCCCCAATTTTTTAATTCCCCAATTCTTTTTTTTTTTTTTTTGTTTTCTGTAGAGGTAAGGAAGAGGAAATAGGTTCACCAAAGATGTTCTGCAAACTACTAATGCTCCAAATGTTGAGCTGTTTTTCTTTACAAACAGCTACAATACAACTTTAAGTTGACTAATTGTATTTTGGCTATATGCCTTGAAGTAAAATGACAACCTTCCAAAATACATGGTTCTCATAACTGCACAAACAAGTTGTATTTATAGTCTGTTTCCAGTGTGATTTACCATCCAATACATCATCTGTCCATGTGGCAATGGCAGCATTTAATGAAGAATATCAGAGGGGTAAAATTTTAAGGCTTTCTAGAATTTCCCAGGGTTACTACTTCTTTCCATTTTCTTTTTTTTTTTTCATTGTTATTTTCCTCTTGAACTTATCACAAAATAATAGATCATTTTGTGCTGAAGGGTTTGCTTGTTTCTGTGCTATGGTCTGTCTTGTTGTTATGGTGTTGACCTCAGCACATTTTATTTATTTTCTTCAGACTTGGTGAACTACTATACGTGCTATTCAATAGCTGTCAAATACAATAATATCTGATTGATGAAGGAAGAACTGCCTATGAGATCCTAGTCCTAAAGAGTGTCTTCAGTGATTTAAAGGGCACTTAAAACTAGGAACAAGTCTTAAATATGTGTTCTGGGGCCTTAAGCAATTGATAAGAACAAGCAGTTGTGCTTGGTGAAGAGGTAACATTATTAAGCTTTGTCATTTATAGTTTTTTTTTCATTCCTCATCTGCCCTCATCTCTGCATCCCAAAATTTGGATTTCAGGGTAAAACAGACTGCCAGCCTAACCAAAAGTGTGTGATACAGCTGCTCTTTGGGCTTTTTTTGTTGTGGTGTGGTTTTTCTTTCCTGTAGTTGCTACTACTGCTGTTGGGAATAGCTCACTTTCTCAGTAGCAGCCACTGCAATATTCAAATTGTTAAAAATATAAATTAATGAAGGATTTTGCATGCCTCTGTAATGCTTTTGGTACATAAAACGTTGGAAATCACGTGGTGGTTACCACATGTAGACAAGACTATAAGAGGCTTTAAAATAATGCCAAAAGGAGTATTGTGGCTTCATCAAGGTTTTTCTCTTTCTGAAATTTGTGTAACCAAAATATGCTTTTTGAGATGGATATTTTTTTGTCGTGGTGTTAATGCAGTCTCAGTTAGGCTGACAGTCTATTTTACCTTAAAATCTACCTGTACTCTACGTTCATGTTGTCCCTACAGCAAGCGTGAGGTTGAGGATCTGTTTGTGTATGCATACAGGCTAAGGAGAAGTCTGGGTGAATTACCATGTTCAGAATAGTAAGAGCCTGCAGATAGCCAAAGGGCAATTTGACAAATATTTTTAATTTGTACCTGTTTTCATTTAATCAGTGCAGAGCCAGAAGGGTTTGAGAGGTACTGCTGAAGAGTGGTTTTTTGTTTTTTTTTTTTTTTTTTTCCCAAAGATGTGTGCAGTGTTGTCTTTATCTCCTGTTATTGGGAAAGCTGTCAGCATTGACTAAAACTTATACTTCTTAAGAAGCTTTTTTGTTAAGGAGCTTAAAGCAGATACTTTCTGGCTGTTCAGCAGTGTGGCAAAACACTAGCATGGCCATCACTTGCAAGTAAAATGACAAATATCATAGAAGCTAGCTTCATTTGGGTGTTCAGTACTTGTCCTCTGACCGGTTTGTATTTCTATTCATAGCTGTAAAACTGACTCGAATGCTAAAGAGAGGGGAAGTCCTCATCTGAATGAACAATGTCCATTTTAATTGGCTCCTTTTTTAAAAAAATGTTTGCTACAGTTGAGAATCTTCCAAGCAACTTTCAGTTAAATCATCTGGCTAGAACTTTGGACTCAATTACCGCCAGCATTCATTATTTATCAAGTTTCATTTCTCATTTATTTAGTAATTGAATCTATTTTTTTTTTTTTTTTTTTTGTCTGGGAGGGGAAATCAGATATCTTTAATGAGTAAACATATTTTGGAAGCCATATGAATAGGGAGAGGTTAATATTTGAAACTTTATGGTTGTTTTTCATGTTCACCAAAAGATCAGTTAAAATGAGTGAGAATTTCTTCCTGACTGTAGAAATCTAAAGTATCTTTCTGTATCCATTTTCTGGTAACATTTTGTTCTACAGCTAAATTATAATTTAAGTCCCTATTATAATTAGTGTCATTCAATTTTAAGAATGTTGAACCATTAGAACAGCTTAAAAGATTACAAAGGGTGTAGGCCAGCTGGCAAAAACTCTAAGAATGGAATGTAATGGTCTTGGAACAGCTGAGTCCCTCTCTTGTATTTGGTTCCTTAGGGTTCTGATTCCTTCACAATAAAGTGCACAAGCCGTTTTCATAGAAACATTTTACATTGGGAATTATTTATAATAAAATATTGGGAAATATTTTTATTTTCTATCCTGACGTTTTGAGTATTTGAATGGAGAAGAACTTTCAACAAGTGGGCTGCATTCCTTTTGCATTTATTTTCCTGAAGATACCTTTGTGTATACCACATGGAGTTGTTTGGAGTGCTGTTATCTGTTCAGTTTTTTTTTTCTGTTGGACAGACCTGGCAGATTCAGCGTGAATGAGACTCACTTGAATTTGTGAATGAAAGGGAATCTTATATCACAAAAGTGAAGCCAAGCTGGGTAGGCAGATTCAGCTCAGTGGAGGCACTTGGCA
>NW_008593149.1:0-3662 GCF_000691845.1 Merops nubicus | reverse complement strand
CGGTTCAGATTGTTCAAGTTCTATTCATGGCCCTGGCTCCTTATTCACAGAAGCAATTCCTCTGAAGTCAGTAATGTTGCTAGTGTGAATATTTCCTTATTTTGTGAAGAGATACATTCTCAGTTCATTCCACTGCAAGAATAAAACCTTAGCTTATTTATTTACATATGGGGGGAGGGAGGGAGGGCTGGCATTGTTACTGCTGTGTATTTATTTTAGCCACTTGAAATCCTCCATAAATTACATGTGAGACTGGTTATTTGTCTGTTGTAATCCAGACAGGTCATGGGCTGCTCTTGTCTTATGGCCATGCACAATCAATAGTAGAACAAGCAACTTCTGACAATTATTAAATCGATTTTGGTGTCTTTCTCTTGGCAAACTGTTTGTGAACAGTGGCCTTCCAGTACCTACAGGAAAGACCAGACTGGATGGGACTTTGAGCAGCCTGCTGTCTAGTGGGAGGTTGTCCCTGCCCATGGCAAGAGGGGATCTTTAAGTTCCCTTCCAACCCAAATGATTCCATGATTGCCAGTTTATTATTGAGTATTTAGCCAGCCATAAGATAGTCACAAAATGTGTAGTCATTGAGGCAAAAATAATACATATGACAGGTGGATTTTGATGAGACTGGACTTGAAACTAGAGGCTGTAATAGTAAATTAAGACACTGTTTCAGTGCTGAAGGGAAAACCAACATGCATATGTCAAGTGAGAATTACACAGAGCAACTAATGATGTGTATTTCCATTCATTTTTGTCCTTCTGTGGACTTAGAATTTTAAAAGACTGAGATTCTTCAAAGATACATCTCTGACCGCATGATAAATTTGTGATTATCTAATTCAATTTATATGGTAAGAGGGTAATTTCTTTATCCTCTGCATTACAATTCTTGTCCGTGATTTGGTAATTCCCTGTGGAGGACAGGTTCTTTTATGGGGTACTTAAATCTGATTCTAATTTAATGTAAAATGTAAAAGAACTTGGGAGCCTGTAAAATAATGCTTTAACACTAGCAATAACCATATTGATTACTCTAAAACAAGTTGTAAACAAATTTTCTGCAACACCGTAATGTAATAAACATAACCCTAATGATCTTGATAAACTGTCATTTATCAAGCCTCGATCACTGTGTTTCGGGTGATCTGCACACAGGAGGGCTGGGTTGAGTGGATCAGCTGACTGCATGCTCTCCAACAGGGCTGGAATCTGGGTTTCCAAGGAAGATTATGGAATAAGGACAGAGCATTGGGAGTCTGAGGAGAAGGAACAGGCCTTGGGAATTATCCAAGGGTGGGGGATCTGGGCTCTGGGAGAGTAAGAGGCAAGAAAGAGGAGTAAGGGTGTACGTGAAGCTCATGTTGAAAAGAGCAAGTGTCTGGGGCAGAAGGTTCTGGAACTGCTCTTGTAGAACTGAAGCTGGGCACTTTGGGAAGCTTGAAATGCATTTGGTTTGGATTGTGTGGGTTTTGTTGTTGTTGTTGTTGGTTTTTTTTGTGCATTTGGATGGGTATTGCTGGGTTTTGGGTGTTTGTTTTGAATTAACTATTTCTGGAACAATTCAGAGCCCTGTGTTGAGGTTTTCCTTGGAGTGCTATCCTCTCATAAGTCATGAATTCAGTCATGTGTTGCCATATGTACAACCAGTGTGCTTCCAGACTGGCATTTAGAGCCTCTAGTGACCACATCAATACTGCTTCTCTGTCTAGCAGTGCTCATTTTCTTTATAATCACATAGATATTTTTAGCTAGCACTTCCAACTTTCCTCTTCCCTCATCTCTCTTCAGTTATGCCGCTTGTAGAGTGTACAAGATTTATCTGCTGGCTCCATGCTGTAGGATGAAGGCACCTTCAGTGCTGCTGCTGATAATGTGGAAGGATCTGATTAAAATCTCTGCCATGAAAATATATGTGTGCGCCCTTGTGGGAGAGAATGATAGTGATAAAATTAATCTGTTTTTCTACCAACCTTAGGGGTGATATGCATGGTCGTAGTGAAATACATACACCTGATATATTTTGTGTGCAGGGAGTTTTATAATGTTCCAATTCTGTGTGTTTTTAGTATAATGACATAAAAAGAAACCACAGAGTAAGAAGTGGAGGAAATAACGCTGTTCAATTCTCAACACAAATTCAGTCCACACTGAAAACTGCAATCATTTCCTGAAACTCCCCATCTAGCTCTTAAATACTTACAAGGGCTTTCAAAGAGGACGCTAATCTTACTGCTGTGAGTCTAACATATGGTGGAAGAAAGAGCTGTGCTAGCATTTAATATTTTAGACAAGGTCATGCTTTCAGGTGTTTAGAGGCTCTTCTGAAAGAGTGGTGGAATAGAAAGGCAACTGGAGTCGAATAATGTAGATCCTTCTGTGTCTCTAACTGTGACATTTTTCCTGCCTTGCTGTAACTCCTCATGCCTTTGTACTCCTCAGCTGTGCAGCCAGTTATATGCATAGCTACTAATCTCTTCAAATGGGCTGGATCTACTACACTTGCTAGTCTGTAACCTAGACATGTTCAGCATGTCCTTCTGTCATTCTGTTGCCAGCCATATGCTGGAGATGAATGAAACAATGGAAGGAGAGCTTAAATACAAAGCTATTTAAATTAGAAACAGAAATTTGTATTTTCAGGGAAAGACCTTTACCTACACAGCTGGGATTAAACTTGTGCTGGAAAAGATCTGGCTCTGTCTTAGACGCCACTTTGAAATACTACAAAAGGTCGTGGCTTCTTGGAGTAAAGGCAAGAAAAACCAGGTGGCTTTCTGTCTGTGAGTGACTTAACACTTACACGAAGTCTTTGACTTGAGGAGCTCAGAGCACCTGACAGATTAATGAAATCTCATGACCCTGCTGTGCTACAGCTGTGTGACATTCTCCCCATCTAGAAGATGGATGTTCCCCTGTGTAACAAGCCCAAGAACTTGATGCAGTGTGCTCCTGAGCACAGCAGTGTTGAGGAACTGGGAAAACAGGAAATTCTTCAGGAGTTTTGATGTTTTCCAAGAAGTATCTTGATTTTTCTTTTTTTACGTGTTTTTCTTATGCTCCCCAACATCTTCCCTCAGTATGTTCTGGCTGTAGTCTGGTTTGCCAGCGGTTTTTGATTAGCAGGGAAAGGAGTGAGGGAAGAATCATGTAATATTTAAAATGTGCTGTCACTTCAGTTTGTTCAGTACTGATACCAGGGTGCCAAGAAGCAGTAAAACGCCCCTGAAATGGCACCTGAAGCATCTTTGGTATTTGCTGATGGAGATGTAATGACACTCTAAAGGATATAATAGATTAGGACTTAATAGAAATTTTTTACCTTTTCCTAGCATTTGTTGATCTAAAAGATTCTATCATTGGGAATTCCTTCCAGGTCTTAAGCATCTTATATTTTATTTAGGTCACATTGCTCAGCCTTGCTTATTTTTGTCTATGTCAATGCAGACTCTACTGTTATTTCAATCTGAATATGTGAGGAAGAACTAAACGTTTAGCAGCAGCCCAAAAATGCTCCATTTAATCCCATCACACAGCCATCATACTTGAACAAAAGAATGTATGTATTGTTTCTGTCAAACTATTAAAGCTGTGACTTCCCTAATGCTGCAAGGTATTTAAAGTGACACTTCTGCTATTTGCTTCTGTGCTCATTTTAG
>NW_008593148.1:0-8368 GCF_000691845.1 Merops nubicus | reverse complement strand
AATATTCCTCTTCTGACCAACTCTTACGCTTGTACACCTTCATGTTCTTCAGACGGTCCCAAACGTGATCTTCACTTGTAGTGGGCAGACCTTCCTTCTCCCATTCCCTGCCTTTGCCTTCTGCAATTTGCGTGGTGTGGCCAGAGTCCTTGCCAGTGAAGACTGAGGTAAAGAAGTTGTCAAGTACCTCAACCTTCTCCATATCCCTCAGCCCATATCCACTACCATGAACATGCCTAAGTTGTGCTCCACAGAGCAGCATTCAATCCCTTCATCTCCCAGATAGTATTAACACTGGGGGGCTGCCTCAACACAGGTGCAGGGCCTTGCCCTTGTTGAACCTCCTGAGGCTCACACAAGCCCACTTCTTGAGCTTGTCCAGGTCCCTCTGGATGGCATCTCATCCCACAGGTGTGTCAGCTGCACCATTCAGCTTGGTGTAGTCTACAAACTTGCTGATGATGCAGTCAATCCCACTGCCTATGTCACTGGTGAAGGTATTAAATAGTACTGGTCCCAGTACAGACCCCTGAGGCATCACTTAACACTGATCTCCTTCTGAACATTGAGCCATTGAGTCTGGATGCAACCATCCAAGCAATTTCTTATCCACTGAACAGTCCATACCTCAGAGCCATAACTATCTAATTTAGACAGAAGGTTGTTGTGGGAGACCATGTCAAAGGCCTTACAGAAGTTCAGACAGACAACATCCATAGCTCTTCCTTTGTCTACTCTATTGTAGAGGCCCACTAGGTTGCTCAGGCAAGATTTGCCCTTGCCATGTTGGCTGTCTCAAATCACCTCCCTGTCCTCCATGTGTCTTAGCATGGCTTCTAGGAGGATCTGTTCCAGGATCTTCCCAGGCACAGAGGTGAGAGTGACAGGTGGGTACTTCCCATAGTCCTTCTTTCTACCCTTTTTAAAAACAGGTGCAATGTTTGCCTTTTTCCAGTCTCCAAGGACTTCACCTGACTGCCAGAACTTTTCAGGTGGAGAATGTCTTGGCAACTACATCAGCCAGTTCCCACATGACTCTAGGATGCGTCTCAACAGGTCCCATAGACTTATGTATGTTCAGGTTCTTCAGGTGGTCGTGAACCTGATTTTCGCTTACAGTGGAAGGGGCTTTGCCTCCCTGGTTTCCATCGTGTGGCCCGTCAACATGTAAGGCATGAGGAGAGAGATTACCAGTGAAGTATAAGACAAAAAAGTTGCTGAGTACCTCAGCCTTCTCCTAGTCTGTTGTTACCAGCTTGCCAGCTGTCTTCATCATAAGGGATACACTTTCTATGACCTTTCTTTTCTGGTTGTCATACCTGTAGAAACACTTATTCTTTGTATCTCATACCAAGTTCAGCTCCAGCTGTGCCTTGGACTTCCTGACCCAGTCCCTACACAACCGGGCAGCATCCCTATACTCTTCCCAGAATGCCTGTCTCTGCTTCCACTGTCTGTGGATTTCTTTCTTGCATTTTAGTTTGACCAGCAGGACTCGACTCATCCGTGCCCAGTTCTTGCCTTCCTTGCCTGATTTCTTATATCTGGGGATCAAGTGCTCTTGCACTTTATGGAAAGTGTCCTTAAAATTCTGTCAGCTCTGTTCTGCTCCCTTATCCCTGACATCAGTTTCCCAGGGGCTCCTATTCACTGATTCCTTGAACAGGTGGAATTTTGCTTTCCTAAATTCAAGGTCCTAACTTTACTCTTTGCCTGATCCATATGGCTCAGGACTAACTCCACCAGTGCATAGTCACTGCAGCCCAGGCTTTCTCCAGTCTTGATGTCACCAATTAGCTCATCTGCAGTGGTGACCGTCAGCTCCAATGTGGTAGGCTTGTTGATTACCTGGCTTAAGAAATTAACCTCAAGGGAGGTTTATCCAGGAGTCTTCTGGATTGCCTACAGCTCTCTGTGCTACTTTTCCAGCAGATGTTGCGGTGGGTGAAGTTCCCCATCCTGACGAGGGCCTGTAAGCACGAAGTCTCCTGTAGATGGAGTAAAAAGGCTTCATCAACAGGCTCCACCTGATCAGCTGGCCTGTAGTAGACGCCAGCCACAAGGTTCTCCTTGTTGCCTTTGTCTCTATCATCCGTAAGCTTTCAATCTGCTCATGGCTGTTCTTCAGGGACAGCTCTTTACAGTCTGGCGTTTTCTTGATGTAGAGGGCAATGCCTCCACCCCTCCTTCCTCACCTGCCCCTTCTAAACAGCCTGCAGTCATCGATAGACTCCAGTCACAGGATTCATATCAACAAATTTCAGTAATGGCAGCTATCTTCAAGGTGTATTACAAAATTAAACCAACAAAACTTAGCTTCAGACAGAAACATTCAGTGAAATAAAAACCCATATTTCTGATTTTGACCTTTCAAAGTTTGTTTGAAATCAATATTATTCAATTTAATTTGGGTCAGGTGATTGCCACCAATTACCAAATGAAGAATGAAATACAGCCGCAAGATCTTATTTTTATTTTTGCTCTGACATTTGTTAATATTACTCTGTGCTCTGCATTTCTGCAATATTTTTTCTCTGTCAACAAAGGTAAAGTATTTGTCCTCATCGTCAAAGTCCCTCATGCAAAATCACAACCTTATTACCATCCTGTGTTGAGGAGTTATCTCCCATTGCCAAATGTCTCACCTTGTCCTCACAATCTTTAACTGTTTTCTTCCTTCTCTCTTAATTTTCCTTATACTTGATAGGAATTCAGTGTACACATATGCAGAAGCACCAAATAATTCTCACTCAAACTCACTGGATAACTTTCAAAGAATGAAAGAAATATTTGGGTTGATATCACTGGTTATCAATCTGATTAATATTATTTCCTTGCATTTTTTTTACCTCTTTGGCTGTCTGTATTCATACACATTTTTGATGTGTATTTATTTGTAGACCACCAGGGATAGTTGTTGTCTCTTTCCTTTTGCCTGGCAAATACCTAACAAAATGAAGCCCAAATCAACACAGGGGTCTCCATTACAATTTGTAAAGGCAAAATGAAAGAAAACTCTCACGGTATCCGGCAGCACTGCACTCATGGCATGGCATAGTTTGAAGTATCAGCTACACTGCTTAATGAATCATACAACAATAGAATGAATCCAGTATGTTTATACATTTTCTGTGGGTTTCTTTAGGATTTGCCCTGATGCATCAGAAAGAAACTTGCTTGGATTGATTACATCTAAAGGCTAATAATTTTTTCCATTCTCTATTTTTGTGTGTTGGACACTATAAACTTGTTGTGACATTAAGGTTAAAATTTTGTAATAAAAATATTTGAAAGTGCTACTTTTTTTTTGTGCAGCCAGGGAAACAAATTATATTCTAGTCCACATCCCTCTGTAAAATAGATGTCATTTAGAAGAAGCCCTTAAAAAGAGATTTCTTAATTGGAAAAAACATCCTTTACAGTCACAAGTGGCTGAGCTGAAGTGTGTCTTCAGAATATCAATATGAACTGAAGCTATTAAAATGCCATGGTTAACCTTTTTAAAAAGCCTAATTTAATTAGAAAATAATAATTAGAGTATTCTTACCAGTAAGAAACACCTGCTTCAAATGAACGTCCTGTAAACTCTCAATTTCAATGGATAACACTCTACTGGAAAAGATTCAGCATATGAACAATGAGACTGAGTTTGCAAATACTGTGATTAACTTACAGGTTTTGCTATTGGAGGTAATTGCTGGACCATGCTGGAGAGAAAAGATGATTTACTTCCTGATCACATCTAGTAAAATGTTTTTGCACATGTCAGCAGCTCTTAAGCACAGTATTAAAAAAAAAAAAAAAAATCATCAGACCAATCAGTGTTCTTTTACACAGTATAGTTTCCACAGTGTGCTTTTCCTGAAATCAGTGAGAGCATAAGCCTCATGAACTGAAGGAAAAAGTAAGCATGGCACCCTAGAGGGTGTTTCTTCATTTAAACCTGTGTGAGTTAGAGCCTCACTCTAGCTAGCATTTTGCAGGTACATTTTCATCCAGATGAAAATATTACATCCCGTGTCAGAGAGATGGGTCCTTTCAGTGCAGAATAAAAACAGCCATATTAAATGGAGCCATATTATCCGAGGCAGATTGTAGGCCTAGGACATAAGCAGATATAACTATGGTGGCATTCTAACCTGAATGGTATTTGGATATCTGCTATCATAACATCTTGGTAAGATTACTCTACAGCTTCTCTATTTAGAAATGCATATCCAAAAAAAATCTCACTGGATGTGGGACTGCAGAAATACTGTTCAGGAAAAACAACACAGGAGTGTTGTGACAGAAGCTTTGGACCAACAATCTTAAAAGGACCCTTTTTCAGACACAGAAGGACAGTTTTAATTCTGTCTGCTAGTCAGGGCCAGGGAGATCACCAAAGCCAGTCTGCATGGGATAATACCAGGCTACAGGAGTAGTTAATTTAAAACTGTCCTTTGTTCACATTCAGGTTGTTTTTAATTGGGTTGGTTCTTCCTTGTGGAGTTATCCTGACTGGATGTCACCGCTCTAATCATGGTGGGCAGCCAGAAGCACCCCTTTCACTAATGATTCACTAATGACCATTTTGGCTTCTCATATTCCCTGACAGAGGACCTGGACTTTGTCGTGTACTTCATATTTAGCCTTGGTGGGAGTAGAGAATGGAAAAATGTATCACACTCAACTCTTTCAAGTGTTGCATAGGATTTCACCAGGAGGGGAATCGTTGGAAGAACCAAGAAATTTACACCTCAGAGATCTGGATCTTGCTCTAAAACCCTGTGAAAACAACCACACTAGTTCTTCTGTGGAGGACAGTGTCACACATTGTACTACAAAACAAGGAAGGAAAGAAGAGCATGAGCTGGCTTATCTTAATATAAGCATGACAGAGCTAAGACTTTTTCTCTGCCTGAATGTCACTGACCTCCTTCCACACAACACAGCTGGTACAGGAATTTCTTCACTGAATTTTTGTATACCGTGAAATCCCATGGGCATTGCCTGTTCTTGTCAGCCAGCTCCTTCCTCCAGCAATCTCAGCTTGCTGTCCATTCTCACTTCAGCAAGGTCCACACAACCAAGAATTGCTGGCATCAGATGGATTAAAAAATAAATTAAAATTTAAAAAAAAAAAAACACAACCATGCAATCAGATCCCCACAGACATACGCATTGTGCATTTTGCCTTTAAATAAAGAAAACGTAATAAAAAAGACCGATAGAAAAGATGCCCTGACTTACAGGCTTGAGAGTGCACTCAACCTTCTCTAAAGTTGAGGTTCCAAGAAATAAATGCCTTAAATCAGGCTATGGAGACATGACAGAAATCATGGCTTTTTTAAGGCATGATTGCGTACTCACCTCTGTAACAATTGCTGCAGAATACAACTAATTTTGCAGCTCTCTTTATTCTGATTTATAACTATTATATGAAAGATATTGGAGAAAAGAGGCTTTTAATTCTAGCCTGAACTTGTATAGCACAGCAATGCAATCAGGACTGCCACGGTGGCTATTTCCCTCTTTTCTTATGCCCACATGAGAGGACCCTGAATGGTCTCTGTATTTCCTGGTTCACCTCCTGCCTTTTTGAACAGGTCACTTCTGCAGCTCAGTAGCCATTTGTAACCTGTCCAGGTGTACAGCCACTGCCTTCACCTCCTCTGCCTTGTGCCAGCTGCCCTTCATGGGAAGCATCAGCAGGGCTCCTGCAGCCCGACAACCCATGGGAACAGTGTTTTTGTCATCTAATCATGCTGGGGAGAGCCAAGGGTTGCCCAGTGAACCCAGCTGGTGTTGAATCACATTGTTGGATATCTGAAACAGCCTCCAAGAACTAGAAGCTGCTTTGTGGTGTTAATTCCACTACTTACTCTTGCTCCAGGTTCTTGCTCCTTTCTCCTAAATACTTCTAAGCACCCAAGGTCAGATTTGTTCCCACTATGTCTTATTCTCTGGCCTGAACTTCATTTTGTAACAGCATTTTCTAATATCCTGACTTTTAAAGTAGACTCACATCACAGTCTCATCTATCTTTAGTGTTTCACAGTCTTAGTTCTGTTGCCTTGACAGCAGTTGCTATATCTAACCCTAGTCCAATCTCAATCTAATCAGTGAGTTGTGTAAAATAGTTGTGTAAAACTCAAGCACATTAGACTCCTTCAAAATCACTGACCTCTCCACACTAAAAGGAAAATGCAGTTTTAGCCTTGAACATACAGCTTTTGTTACAGGATTCCTGTGCTAGGGGTGACTAGCAGGGTCACCCTGCTAAGGGAAGGGGAAGAGCAGGCTTAAAAAGGAGCAGTGAAGAACATCCTCAAAAGGTGGGAAGGGAGTCTATGTGCATAGGAGGCACCTTTAATGGCAGAATTACACCAGGAGCTGACCTCTCAGTGAGAAGCTGTGGAGTATTATTATGGGTCCTCCATGTTCCCGGGTGGTGGCCTCAGCTTTAGATGGGCAGCTCTCATATCAGTGACCACTGCTGCAGCTCTGTGAAGAGTTTTAGAAAAATTGATTCTCTCTTCCCACAGCTCAACTACCATTGCTGGTTATCACATGCCCATGAACATACCCTGTCCTGCTAGTCCCTGCTGGGATATGTGGTTTGACTGCTGAATAGTTCTTTCAAACAAGGACAAAGCTACGCATCTGTCATTATTAACCATAAACTGGCATAACAAAGGGGTATGAAGTACACAGGATAGCTGAAATGTTGCTTTTAGAGCAGATAGATGAACTGATGCCTCCTCACTGTGCAAATACAGCCTGACAAGAGGAACAATTTCTCAGGTGCATCAGTTTAAAAAGCTTCTCTAAGCACCAATATTTTGGACAAGACTGCACCACCACAGCTACCACATAAAGTAGTCATATCTGAATCAGTTTCAGAACAGATAATTCAGAGTCTTGTAGCAGAGAGCTCAGCAAAGGACATAAAACACACCTTTCTCTGAAATCAGATAAATATTTGGGTGATCAGCAATATTGCTAGCACTTTCAAAGGCCATTAACTTAAAGCTGTCTTGGATATGTTTGTGCTGTAATACAACCACAGAAGCAGTCACAGACATTGCATCAGCTGAATGCAACTGGCCTGGTCTTGTGAGGTGTGGTTATGCAGCAGTTAAATCTTCTGTTTCTGTGTTGCTAGATTACAAAGAGATCAGGATTATAGTTCCCCTGAACAAGCTGTGCAATCTTATGCGTGGTCATGCCTCTGCTGAAGACTACAGAATTCTATACAATATTATTAAGCATTAAGTTTTAACTTAGTGTGACAAAGTAGGGCTACCAAAATTCATGAGCCTGCTCTGCACTGCTCAGTACTTAGCAATAGGGCACCAATTTAGTGAGATTTCCCCCTTGTCCTAGCACTTGACAATACCAGCCCCCAAATTGTTTCTAGCTCTTTGGGAATGCAGTCCCAAAGACTTTTCATCACTTTCAGTGTTAAAATGGGGATGCATCAACTTGTTCTTCCATCCATGGCCCTCTGCCTCAGGAATATGGCTTAGACAGGCATACAGTCTGCTGGGTAAAATACTCCAGGCCCAAAGAGTGGTGAGGAATGGAGTTAAATCCAGTTGGTGGCTGGTCACAAGTGGTGTTCCTCAGGACTCAGTACTGGGGCTGGTTCTGTTTAACATCTTTATCAATAAACTTAACGTGGAGACAGAGTGCACCCTCAGTAAGTTTGTAGATGATGCCAGGTTGGGTGGAAGTGTCGATTTGCTTCAGGCTCTCCAGAGGGACCTGGACAGGCTGGATCATTGGGCCAAGGCGAATTGTATAAGGTTCAACAAGGCCAAGTGACAAGTTCTGCACCTGAGTGACAACAACCCCATGCAACAATACAGGCATGAATAAGACTGGCTGGAAAGCCACCTGGCATAAAGGGATCCAGGAATACTGGTTGACAACCAGCTGAATATGAGCTGGCAGTGTGCCCAGGTGGCCAAGAAGGCCAACAGCATCCTGGCCTGTATCAGAAATAGCATGGCCAGCAGGCGTAGGGAAGTGATTGTATCCCTGTACTCGGCACTGGTGAGGCCCCACCTAGAATCTTGGGTTCGATCTGTGTCCGTCACTCCAAGAAAGTCATTGAGGTGCTGGAGTGGGTCCAGAGAAAGGCAACTAAGCTGGTGAAGGGCCTAGAGCGCAAATCTTATGAGGAGCAGCTGTGGCAACTCTGTAAAACATGCAGCTGTGAAAACTCACTCTTCTTCCCTTGCTTTCTGAAATTCAGCTACTTCCCCCTGTGTGCTTCTCTGGGCTGAGCTGCAAAATGCAGCTGTGGTTAGTAGGTTCTTTAGGTCTTCCTAAGGACTTTTCTGAGATTGTTGTCCTGATATAGAATCATAGAATCCTTTAG
>NW_008593147.1:0-9413 GCF_000691845.1 Merops nubicus | reverse complement strand
GGCAGCCCGGTGTGCAGCTGGGCTCTCGTGGGGCGCGCATGTGGGGGGGCTCCGGTGCTGTGTGTCCCCTGGCCTGGGGCCGCTCCAGCCCCTGCACACCCACCGAGCTGCCTCTGTGCTCCTAGAAACCGTCCAGAGGGCAAAGTGCTGGAGACCGTGGGGGTGTTTGAGGCACCGAAGCAGCACGGCAAATACGAGACAGGGCAGGTGAGCGGCTCGGGGGGCAGAGATGACCCTGCAGGCTGGCTCCCCAGAGAGGGGGTCGCCCAGCGTGTGGCCCGTTAAGGAGGCTGTGGTGTTGTAGCAGGGGAGCAGCAGGAGTTTCACAGTTCAGTGCTCCTCATCTCTGCTGCGTCTGCAGTTTGTCAGTCATCTGACAGTAGCAAGTTGATAAGAATCTGCAGCGAGACACAACTGGTCCTACGGTGGTATTTGCTCTGCTGCCCTGATTTAAGGGGTTTGTCCCTCCAGGAGCAGAAGAGGCAGTCACTGAATTTGAGAAGTAACAACTAAACCTGTCATTTGGGCACTCATAACTTGCAGATCTGCCTCTGTGCTCTCTCCCATGCTGCCCTCCCTTCTGAACTCAGGTTGTTCTATCACTTTATCACTGGTTTAGTTTTTGACTTTTGTGGGGTGGAGATGACATTAATTTCTTCTCTCATCCATGTTTATGTTCCCTCTTTGTTTCTGCTCTGGGTCCACACAGTAGTGACTCTCCCTAGGTTCCCATCCCACGCATTCATACCCTTTGTAAATATTTCTAGTTCTACCATAGTTAACGTGTTTTTAAAAATGCTATCAGAAGAGGGCTCTTGGCTTCATGTTTTGTGTTGTGTCTGAGCTGATTAAAGCTTGCTGTGTGTTCCAGTGCATGTGTTTGTCTCTTTCAGCTGTTCCTTCACAGCGTGTTTGGCTATCGAGGCATAGTCCTGTTCCCCTGGCAAGCCAGACTCTATGATCGAGATGTGGCTTCCCCTGTCACAGAAAAGTAAGGGCTGGCTCTGGTGTGTGAGCTGTTGTACTGGTATATTTACATTTTGTGGTGAGCTTCCTAGCTGGGGTAAAAAGGTCCATTCGAGGAGGACAATGGGTCTGTTTTGTGTGAGTGTAAACTAGAGGAGAGGTCTTAAAGAAGAGACATGGAATGAGTATAAATTTTGTGTTAATTTGTGACAGGATGGAAGCATGAAGGATGGGAGTGTGTGTGAAGGGAATAAAGGAGAGGCTTAAAAAAAAATCACAGTCCTGATATTCTTTATTTCAAACCCCCCTTGTTTTGCTCTTTGAGGTAGGTCTGGGCTCCTGTGTTACTGGCAGCTGCTTCTGTAGATTGCCATGGAGCTGGATTTGTCAGCTGCCTCCCCGGGGTCAATCCCATAGGCCAGGTGGGCTGAGTCACTGTTTGCTGCTCTCCTCTCTTCCATCCATTCTTCCTGGTCTGTGTTTAGCAACACACTGAGAAGGAATGAGTGAGCAGAGAGGGGATCAGAGGGTGGTAGAAATGCCCACCCCAAACAGGAGCCTGGGCTGAGCAGGAGGGACTTCAAGTCACCTGAAAACAGAGCTCGTGTGCCTGTGACAGTTGTGCTGAGTGACATCACGGCTGTGTCGCTGTGTGGGCAGCTGGCACGAGTTCAGCTGGGATGGAATTGAATGAGTATAGACTGTAAAATGTATTTTAAAGAAAATAAAACAGTGAATGTGCGTGGTCCTGGTCACAGGTGTTCACTGCTGTCCTGTGCTTGAGCTCAGTGCTCTGCTTTTCTTCTCAGGAGTGAGAACGCGGCCGGCCACGGTTCCAAAGAGGTCAAGGGCAAAACACACACTTACTACCAGGTGTTGATAGATGCCCGGGATTGTCCACATATAGTAAGTAACTGAAAATCTCAGTGTTGAAACTCCAATATCTTCTTCTGTATGAATGCTTTAGCTGGACAGGCACTGAAAGAAAACGGCTTTGATGGCTGACTTCATTGTTTAGAATTTTAGGACAAATTTGTTCTTCAAGTCATGTTTTCCCTGAGAAAGATAATCTGGAATGTCATATGGCTGTTCTCTGGATTGCAGAATCCTAGAATGGTTTGGGTTGGAAGGGACCTTTAAAGGTGATCTAGTCCAGGCCCTGCAGTGAGCAGGGTGTTTTCCTTTTCCAGCCTCTTTTTTTCATTCCTGTTCTGTTGCACACAGGCCATTATGAATGTGGGTTGCAGCACTGAAGCTGCTCTTCACTTGTTTGAGTGGAGGGTTAATCTAGAGGGATTAAAAGGAGAAATGTTCTGAGGTGAATCGATTAAGTAAAATAAACGTTACACACTTCAGAAGCCACAGTAGTAAACTGAAATGTGGCTGAAAACTGGCCCACAGACAGACATAACCCTCCTTATTTCTCAGTCCCAGAGATCACAGACAGAAGCGGTGACGTTCCTGGCAAACCACGATGACAGCAGAGCCCTCTATGCCATACCAGGTGAGTAAAATGTGCTGTAACCTCTCTGGAGATATGGGGGCGAGGTCAGAAGAGTCACAAGCAGTCAGCTTCTGCTGGTGAAGCTGCAGTTCCTACAGGACATTTCTGTAGAGGAGCTGTCTGTGGTTTGGGGCCGTGCTGGAAACAACAGGATGACTAAAGGAGCTGAAGCCCGTTTGGATAGATGGAAGCTGGGCAGGCTCTGCTCAGACACAAACATGTGTCTCTCCCTGCTCGTGAGGCACAGATCCCATATGTGTGCCCTGATGCCTGTGGGCTGTCCTGGTTTGTTACCAGGACAGCTGGATTTTTTGGTGGCCTGGTCAAAGCCCGTTTGTGGCAGTGGAGTCACTTCCCAGGCAGTGTGCCTTCATCAGGGAAATCATTCTGTGGAGGAGTCTCACAGGAGGACACTGCCAAGGGTTGTTATTGGTCTCTTCACTCTGTGCTTGCCTGCAATTTTGGCTGCTGCTGCTGAAATCCTTTTCTTAACTCCTCAGTAATGTGATGCATATCTCAATCTTTGCTTGCGAAGTTCAATGGCGTTGGGGGTTTCTTTTTCAGGTTTAGACTACGTAAGCCATGAAGATATCCTTCCCTACAGCTCCACTGATCAAGTGCCCATCCAGCATGAGCTCTTTGAGAGATTTCTCATGTATGACCAAACAAAAGGTAATTTCTGGCTTCAGAGGGAACTCTTCAGAGCCGGGTGCTTGAGGTGCTCAATAACAAGCACCCAGAACCTGTCATCTTACATATGGTGTAAAAATCCTGGTCTGCTTTGGGGGTGGTGACAGTAAAACCTCCTTGAAATAATTTTTGTAACTACCTGATAGGAGTTGCTTTGAGGGGAGAGCCCTCTGAATACAGGATGCCTCTTCTCAAACTCCTTTCCCTGCCCACAGTTCCACCGTTTGTAGCAAGGGACACGCTGTGTGCCTGGCAGGAGAAGAACCACCCCTGGCTGGAGCTCTCCGACGTGCACCGAGAAACCACGGAGAACATCCGCGTCACCGTCATCCCCTTCTACATGGGCATGAGGGTAGGTCTGGGCTGCCCGCCCCAGCTCTGCAGGCTGCTGAACTTGCCTGTTTTTCTAAGAGAGCTTTACAGGCTGAAGGTACCTGCTGCTTACTGGAGAAACATAGTTGTGATTTGTTGTCGCGATGTCCAGCAGAGGTGTGAACGTGAAACTGTTTTGTCTTGAAGTTTTAGAGGTGAAGGTACCTGCTGCTTACTGGAGAAATTAATCATAGTTGTGATTTGTTGTTGTGATGTCCAGCAGACGTGTGAATGTGAAACTGTTTTGTCTTAAAGTTTTAGAGAAGAGCTCCTGCAGATTGGCTTTTGCCTGGTTTTCTTTATAGGATGGGAAATACCCTCTACTGTTGTGCAGAACAGTGTTAGCAAGATGTGTAGGCAGGCTTGTGAACTGGTCCTTTACTGCCCCAGTCACAGCTCGGCGTAAGGTGGCACCGAGGCCACCTGCCCTGTAAGGACAGACTGTCTGTTACCTTGGCCAGTGATGAGGTGCTGTGGGTATCTGACCCTGCTTCGTGGCTCTAATGAGGGTTAGAGGGTTTGGCTAAAGTCTTCTGGGTTTAGGCGACAACCATGTGCTCTTTATAGTGTAAGAACTTCACGTGGAACATCCAAAATAATGAGGCTCCAATAGATTTCCGAGTGGGAGGGCTGGGAATTGCTGCAGTGGTGTGGTTTCCAAGTCCAGGGGAGCACAGCTGCTGGGGGGCCTGCACCATGGCAGTGGGCGTGTTGCTGTGGAATTGCAGCCTCTGTGGAGCCCGACTGATGGCTGTCCTCACCTCATCAGAAAAGCAGGTGCCTGAAGGCGAGGGAGCGGCTGTTCCTAGGCCTGTAGGGAGTGAGTGATTAACACAAAGATCAGCCCTCCGTAGTCACGAGGTCCTGGAGGTCCTCGCAGATCTCCCAGCTCAGGCTGAGGTGCCTGGGGCAGAGGCAGCGGTGGCGGATGGGCCTGGCAGAGCAGCTGCCTGAGCCCATGGGAGCTGGCTGTGGCAGCCTGGCACGGCACGAGGGCCCCGTGCTTGGGCTGTGCTGACAGCTGAGGAGGATTTGGCGCCGAGTGTTGAAGGGCAGCTGCTAAAGTTTTCTGTTTCTCTTGACAGGAAGCCCAGAATTCCCATGTCTACTGGGTAAGTGCCTTTTGTTTCATGAGGCCAAAGGGAAGGCGTTTATTCGCTGTGGCAGCGCTGCTGTGTGATAAGCTCTGAGGGAGAGTAGCCCTCTCCTGGCAGCTGTTCCCCAACATCAGCTATGGGTTACCAACCGTTTGCAGCCAATTGCAGTTGCTGATAACTCTTTCTTCTGCCCAGTGGCGCTACTGTATCCGGCTGGAGAACCTCGACAGCGAGGTGGTGCAGCTCCGGGAGCGGCACTGGAGGATATTCAGCTTGTCCGGCACCCTGGAGACGGTCAGGGGCCGCGGCGTGGTGGGAAGGGTAGGTGTGGGGTAGCTGCTCTTGGGAAGCACAGCCCTTTGCTGCTGTCCTCTCGCTGGGGTTGATTCACCTGTAGATTGATTAGTGGGCAGCAGAAATTGATGGAAGAGGAAACTGGAGATGAAGAAGAATCACACAAGGTTTTTGTCCATTGTTAGCATGCACGGACAGAAACTTCACATTGGGCATTAGAGACTGATCCTAAATGGCTGGTAATGGGCAAGCTGGAATAATAGGGGATTCTGGCACTGCTCACTGGGCGTGGTGGTTGCTGTGTGATTGGTAGCAGTGCTCAGGTGTGGATCTCTATGGTTTTCTTCTCACTATATAAATTCCCTGTCGATGTGTGTCTGTGGAGAACAGTTAAGATTCACTGCTGATGCAGAGTGGTCTCTTCTTGCCTCCCCAGGAGCCAGTTCTATCCAAAGAGCAGCCGGCGTTTCAGTACAGCAGTCACGTCTCCCTGCAGGCGTCCAGTGGCCACATGTGGTAAGAAGCACTTATTGCTGCAGTAGTTTAGATGTAGGACCCCACAGTGCTGAGCTGGGACACAGTTTGCAGCCTGGAGCTGTGGCTGCAAGGTGGGTGGAAGTGCACTGGATGGGATGTATTTGACAGTTAATGTTTCCATGAGCTTCTCTATAGCAGTATCCTGTGAGTGATAAGATCATCTGTTGGTTCTCTGCACCAAAAGAGGTTCCAGGCTAATTTATCCTCCTTGGGTGCTCTATGCTAGACTGGATTTGAAAGGACATGAAGCAGTTCTGTGTCAGCTGCTGTACTCAGTTTACACCATGCAGTCCTTGGTGCACAAGCCACCAGGGGTGTGTGCCTGGTCTCCTCTCTCCCTGGAGAGGACTGGGCTGTGATTCCACCCGAGCAAAGCCGTGCACTCCAATGGCCACAAGGAACTGGCACGTGGGGTTACTCCCACTTTAGGCCAGATAACTGGTGTTAGGTCTCCTCTTCTGTCAGTGCAGGTAGACAAGTGCTCAGCTGAGTTCTTTTCCTGTGCAGGGTTACAACAGTTTCCCTTTGTGGTACATTTCAACTGGGTTAGCACCTTTATTGTCATTTCTGTGTAGACAAGAAATGTGCAGTCACCTTTTGCCTGCCATGTGACAGGTCTGCTGGCAAGTGTCTTTTAAGTAAATCAGTTGTAGAGTTGAACTGCCTTTGAACTGCCTTTGAGTTGGGAAAAGCAAGAGAGCAGCTCTTCTCCCATAGGATGTACCCTTATTTGGCACACTAAGTGTTTTGAATTGCCTGAATTCATGCTCTGGGGAATAAAACCAGCTGGTTTAGGAGTTTTTCCTTCTCTGCATGCATCCTGAAGAGAGACAAAGGTTCTGCAGCTCAGAAGCTGCTCAGCTTGACTTCTGATGTTCAGTTGTGTCATGAAAACCTGCTGGTTTACCTCCATGTTCCTCTTGCCCATGTCCCTTTCTGCAGTACAGTCGCCTGGAGCTCGGGGCAGTAAACATTCTTTTTTTGGACAAGGACAGGCAGATTGGATCTAGAAATGCCCTTTCTGAAATCCAAAGTAGAAACTATTCCAAATAACATCTGTGATGACATTCTGTATTGTCTCAGCCTTCTTAACCATTGGAGCTTTTGCCAAGAACTAAGAATCTGCATTTACATGTCATCAGTTTGTCAGAGTAGCTCAGATGCTTCTGCCTCCTGTGGAGTGGGAGCTGGGTAAATGCTGCTGTGTGGAGTGCTCTTACCTCCTGGAGGCTCCAACCACGGCATCTTTCTGCAGGAAATGTGTGTTAGAGATGTGATGTAAACCACCCAGGAGCCTTCCAACAGATGAATCATCTTGGCAGGCAGATGTCCCTGTGCTAGGGACATCTAGAGCCCATGTGCTGCCTGCTGGGCTGGCCTGACAAACGCAGGACTGGGAGGAGCTCGTGTCTAACCTTCTAGCTGCTGATCCTGGCTGTGTCTGTCCCTGGCCTCAGCGTGACCTCTGCCATTATTTTGCAGGGGTACTTTTCGATTTGAGAGGCCTGATGGCTCCCACTTTGATGTCCGAATCCCACCCTTTTCTCTGGAAAGCAACAAAGATGAGAAGACCCCCCCCTCCGGCCTTCACTGGTAGAGCAGAGCGAGTGCTGAGACCCACCCAGCCCCCTGTGTGTTTAGACCTTTGCCTCCCCGTTACTCTTCAGCCAAGAACATGGAGCTTTTAAACATTTTAGACCATTCTTAACTGTTGTCTAATGAGGAGGCTTCTCTTGAACTTTAATACTGGCTCTCTCAGGCTGCTTCTCAACATACGCTGTGTTCCAGTCAAACCCTTCCCTCGGGGGCACCTGCTGGGGCTGGAGCTGGGGGACGTAGATCTGTGCTGCTACAGAAGACTGGCCCCCTCAGCAGGCTTGGACCCTTCCCAATGTGTTGTGAATTCTCTGCAATGTGAGGTTTCTCCAATAAACTGGCCCTTCCAGTTGCAACCAGTCTTCCTTTCTGACCCCAGGCGTAGGCTTTGCACCCAGCCTGCCCCGGCTCGTCACGTTCCCCTGGCCCACGTGCAAAGCGGGGTCAGCCCAGGCTCCTGGCCGCTCTGGAAGGCAGCACTGAGGCTGTTTTAGGGAGCAGGGACGTGAGGTCGGCCTTCCTGCAGTGCAGCCAGTCTCTGGGGTCTGGGCAGGGGGTGGCAGGGCAGCCCCTGAGCCCCACAGCTTGGCTGGGCTGTGCTGGAGCCACGCAAAGCCGGCAGTGTCAGAGAAGAGAGCACAGAGCAGTGGGAGGAGGGCAGCTCGGCTGTGGTGCTGAGTGCCAGGCTGTGGTGCTGAGCCCCAGGCTGTGGTGCTGAGTGCCAGGATGTGTTTTCCTGCAAGGGCTTTCTGCTTTGCTGGGGAGAGCTTGGTTTCACCCGGGCGCTGTTGGCCGCAGCGAGGCCGTGCTGGGCTGGCTGCTCCTGCTGGCTGTGCATGGCAGGCCTGGAGTTTCTCAGTACTGGGCATGGGGGGCCTGCAGAACTGCACCAGGCCCCCAAATCCCTGTAATCTTACAGCGTAGGGATTTGTGGGAATTCTGCTTTTATGTGTGAAGTGCCCAGTGTAAAGTGCAAATTGGATGTTGGCTCTTCCCACAAGCTGCTGTCGGCAGCTCCAAGGATTGCAGAGATCCTGAGAGTTGGTCTCTGTGGTGGGACCCTTCTGGGTGACTTGCAGGGGCAGAGGTAGCTGTGAGAGGAACCCTGGGCAGAAAGTTTCAAGCCTTGCTTCTTTTCCTGCTCTTAGGTGACAAGGTCTAACTCACTCACAGGACTGCTGCTTTTCTTGGTTTTGAAGTATCCTGGTTGTCCTCCCTGAGCAGGCTCTTTGTGGCAGAGCTGCAGGCTGTTCTGGACAAGGGACAAACAGCCTTTTGAGGTGACAGCAGGACAGACTGTCCAGCAGCCAGCTGACACCTGTACAGAGACTGAACTACTGCTGCTCAAACGGGGCTTAGCTGTCACCACGTAGTCTCTAAATTCTGTGTCTTCCTTCCTGCCACAGGACATGTGACCTCCATTGCTTTTCTAGTTTGAAAGATTTAGGCAGCCAGCCTGCTTTTAGGGGTAGGAAAGGGTCTGTAAGGAATGGCCCACAGCTGACAACCTGCACTGCTGCTGATTCCTCTGCAGGAGAAGGGAGGGGGGGGACACCCTGTGCTCTGAGGAAGGAGGGACCTGCAGGAACCTGCTTTTTCCCTCCCCTGCAAGGGGAGCAGGGCTGCCCTGCCCTGCCTTCCCTTCAGTTACAGCTTCAGCTTTCCTGGCAATTGCAACCCAGCTGTCAATGTTTAACCCTGTTGCTCGCTCCCCAGCGCCTGTGAGGCCCCATGGACCCAACACTCCCAGTAAGAGCAAGAGAGAATTATGGTCCTGGGGCAGCACAGGCAGGGCAGCCTCGGCTGCTGGGAGGGGCCCGTGGGGAGCCTGGTGGGAGGTGCTGCTGGGGTCAGGCATGGCTGGGCCCTCGCCCTGGCAACAGGCAGTCTCGGCTGGGTAGTGACAGGGGAGAGTGACCAGTGGTGCTGGAAGCAAACGGGGATGGGGCGTGGAGAACGTAGGAATGTTTCAGCTTGATTGGTCTGTGTGGAAGAGAGACAATGAGCTATTGGAGAGGGTCCAGAGGAGGCTACAAAGATGCTGAGGGGACTGGAGCATCTCTCTTATGAGGAATGGTTGAGAGACCTGGGGCTGTGTTGCCTGGAGAAGAGTGAGAGGGAATCTGATCGATGCTGATCAATAACTAATGGGCCCACAGAGGGCAAGAGGCTGGGGCCAGATTCTTCTCCGTGGTGCCCAGTGACTTGACGAGGGGCAGCAGGCACCAGCTGGAACCCAGGAGGGTCCGCCTGACCAGGAGGAAAAAATTCTTTGCCGTGAGGGTGGCGGAGCCTGGAGCGGGCTGCCCGGAGAGATGCCAAACCTGCCTGGGGGTGACCCTGGGCACCCTGCTGTG
>NW_008593146.1:3411-28832 GCF_000691845.1 Merops nubicus | reverse complement strand
TTGGTTTGGTGTGTTTTGGTTTGGCTTTCTTTCCTTAACGCCGCTTGCGGTGCTGGCGCTTCCCTCAGAGCCTGGTTACTGTCTTCCGAGTCCGAATGGCTCAAGCAGGTACTCTTTGGTTTTAAAAGTCTCCGAGCAACAAAATTGTGTAAGATTGTCGTCCTGAAAGAGAGACAGATTATGGTTTGTGAAATGTCTAGTGAGGATAACGCTGCAAAATGCCCCAGTAACTCTACTTCTGCATTTAAAAGCCCTTTACCTTCAATGAAAAGAAACGTTTCACAACCTAAATGATCATTTTTAGCCTGCAATTTCCTACAAAAACTTTCACTTTGTTACACTGCTCATTGGTAATTTTGTTGAAGTAACTGAAAATGGAGATACTTAAAAAGCTGTTAGCTGCACACTTCCTCAGCTCTAAAATCAATATGTGTAGACCTTTGCTCATTGTGTGTTCGCTTCTCTAGGTTGGGTGATAATGAAGAAAAATCCCTACTGAATCATTTTCTTTTCCTTTCACATCCGTCAGAAATAGTATGGTACCTCTCTAGAGAGTTAAACCCTCTTCTTTTTAACGCTGCTTCCTCGCAAGAAGTTTCTAAACTGACACTGCCTCAAGCAGAGCAGGCAGGGAATGCCTCCTCAGATGTTTGTTCCTGGCTCAGAAGAGGCTAGGGTGGTGGGCAGCTGCTCCTTTGGGTGCTCAGGAGGGTCCCTGGGCCGGGTGGCAGCAGTAGAGTAATCCCAGATCTGTGTCACATGCCCGTGCTTGGCCCACAAACCTCCTGTTTAATTAAATATTCCTGGAAGAACAGATTTATGGAGGTAACGGTGCTGGTGTGGTGATCTGGTAGCATCATCACAGGCTAGATAACACAACTCAATGCAGGAGCTGCACCTTCTGGGACACTTCAGGTGTCTCATGATCAGGTTCCCACCTTTTCCCTTGTAAAGGACTGTCAGTAAAATGCATCATGGAAAAGCCACTTCATGTATTGCTCTGTGGGTATTGATCAGCCATATAGGAAAAGAAACTTGTCAGCTTTGCCATTGGGAGAGCAATAAGCTGAAGCAGTTTTAAAAAAAAAAAAAAAAAATAAACTGCTTGCAACAACAGAAAGAATTCCCCTCAAGTACTTCTCATTTTTGGTTCATGATCAAGTGAATGTCACGTAAATTATCTGCATGGCCATGTAATTTCCATTAACAGTAATAGTAATTGTAAGCATATATCTAAAGAGGATGGCTTATCCTATGATCCCACCTATTATGGAGTAGTTAACTGATTAAGGTTAGGATACTACAAGCCACTTCATACCATCGGTGAACTCTCTACAACCCCATTATCTTCATTAGGCTTGTGTGGGTGTAATTAATTGGTGTTTAGTTAACAGTTGTGTTGAATGAAAAGGATTTAGTTCTATTTCTCTTAGTTTTATTGGCCCCATGGTGCTAACAGGCTAAAGTGTAATTAAAAACTCTCTAATCAAAGTATATGTAACAAGCTGCAAGGAACAAGCCCGGTGAGGAGAAGCCTGTGATTGGTGTGAGTCTGGCCTTTGCAAAATGTCCAGGTACAAATGACACTCTAGAGTGTTTTTTGTTTTTTTTTTTTTAAACAATGAAGATGCTTCCATTATCTCAACAGGTACCTTAAAAGATGTACAAAATGAGCTGTATAGGCTTGCAACCATGTGTTTCCTAGGGGTGTTCAGTAACACCATATTTTGATGCCTTCTCAACAGATTTTCTCCCAGAATCTTTTAGGTGGTGTTTAGATTGTACAGTATTTTGGCTGGATAGAGAAATGGGTCTTGTGTTTCTTTCAAGAGAAGCCATACCTTTTTTTTTTTTTTTTTTTTTTCCACCTCTGGGCTTTACTCTTGTGCCAGGAAATAAATTATGATCAGCTATTCCTCATTTATGATATTGTAAGGTGTGCATTCCTTCTTTTGCAAGATGCTTCCTGTGTTACTTCAGTATTTACATGTGGTGCTAATCTGGGACACTCTAAAACCAAGTATAATGCATCATGCTTAAGTGTCACATAAAGGATTTGCTTTTTGCTGTTCTAAAATGTTGCTTTAAAGATATAAACTTGTCCCATAAATCAATTAAGATCATGGTCCCACTGCCATCTGTGTTCTTGTAGGATTTCACAGAAGAGTAACGTGTGCTCATTCTACTCACAAGATCTTCTTTGAAGTCAACTCTGAGTACATAAAAACTGCATGATGTTTCCAATAAAATCAGGATTGCTTTTTTAGCTTGGTGATACAAATACTCTTGTCCAAGCACGTTACTGGTTTTGACACATTTTAGTTTCTTAAATAAAAAAAACACTTTAAAGTTTTTTTTCTTTTTACACATAAAATGCTTCTGAAATGTTTTAGTTCTTTATATTCTATGAAGGCTAAGCTCCAAAAGCAAAGCTAATATAGGGCTTTGTGTACAAGAGTAAACAAAAGCTTTGCTCCTAGGACACGGCCAAACATAATGTTTAGAACAGGCTTTGAGTCTAGATAAAAAAACTTCCAAGAACCTGAGTAATATCTAATATAGTTTTCTAATAATTATTTAGGTTGTCTCTTTTTCCCTCCAGCATTATTATTTGAATTTCCAGAGTACTCATGTAAAGGTTCATTTGCCTTGGGTAATCATTCTCCGCTCCAGCGGTTACTTCAAGTCGAGTGGTTTTTGGTACTAATTTCTTTCTAAAGTTTGAGGATTCTTCCTGTGGGTTTGTTCAGCTCCTGCTGTGCCAGGGTGGGCTGCTCCCTCTCCAGAGGAGCCTGCTGTACTCAAATGTGAGAGCAAATAGGCTTTGATTTATCATTCTAACTCGAAAGGTGATTTGGAACACACAGTCTTTAAAGACAAATTTTTGAGTTGATTTTGGAGTTTACAGAAGATTGCCCTCAAATTTCTGTGATGTGACTGGCTTTTGTACTCTGTGGGTTTTTTTTTTAATGTTAGCACAGGTTACTGATGAATGCTGGGTGTAGCCTTGGATATCAGTTCACTACATGATTTCTTTGTGTGTGCATTTTGAAGTAACTCTGATGAGCTTTCAGGCATTATTGAAGGCTACCTATTTCAGGGAGCCTGACATGATGGATTAGAGGGATTTTTGTCAGTATATTGTCAATATAGTATTCTGAAGTGTTTATACACTTACAAATGTATAGATTCTGAATATTACCAGGCTTTGTGAAATTCATATTAAGTATTTTCTATGGTATGAAATCAAAAATGTGTGGTCATACTGCATGTGAGGTGTTGGTACAGTTCCACAGATGATGTGGCAACGTGGTCATAGAGCAATTACAACTTATACAAGCCAGAAATCAAACTCAGGAGATGAACAAAGAGTTGGAAAAGCAGGAACACGTACTTAAGTTTCCTAGTTCTGAGGCTGGGTAATTACTGCTAAAGAAAACTTTACTTTAACATAAATGTGTGGAATTTATTTTTTGTTTATAATCTCTTTCTGTGGCTAGAATGGCTTTCTTGATTTTGTAGTTTGAACCTGAAGTTCAAACAGCTGGCAGAAAAAGTAATTTCCTTAGAAGGGAATTACTCTTTTCTGCTTTTGTGACTTGTTTTTTGAAATGAGCTACCTGTCTGAGAAGTTTTATTTTTTCTTAAATTAATTTTTTTTTTGCTTCACCCTTCAGGCTCTGCATCTTCCTCTTTCCTTTCCTATTGGATTAGAAACTCCCTAAATTGGCTTAACTATTTGAGAACCAGTACTTGCATTTCCAAGCACAGAAACTTTTGGGGTGGTTGGAAGCAATCTGTAGGTTATCTGTTACTCGTTAGTGGATCAAAGGCTTACATGACTGAGAAGTGAAACCTGACTATTGCAGGTGAGCTGGTGATCTGTGGGATACAGGAAAAATAAAGTTTGAAGTCAGAGTTACTTGCAAGCATTTAATAGTTAAAGTGAGTATCACAAGGAGAAATAGTATTAACTAAGTCCTGTAACTTGCTGACGGATTTTTAAGAGAAGCCTTTCTGTTTCTCTCCAGTAAAAGTGAAGCTGGTAGCAAAGAGGTTTAAGGGGTTCAAATAAAAAGGTAATTTTTGCATTACTATTGAGAATTGAGGCTCTCCTGCATCCTGTGATTTTTTTTGCTTAAACACGTTTTTTGGGACAAACTGCATATGGAAGAAAAAGAAGAATGGCATTTTTTCCCCCCCTCCATGGTATATCTCCTGATTTTTACAACCTTAATCACTTGGGGCATGTCTTGAACTTTTAACCTTTTTTCTCCAGCACTGATGCTGTGAATAATGGACTCTCCTGCTTGACACATAACTAGATTGCAGTTCAAAGTGGATGTCACAAACACTATTGCACCATCTGGAGCAAAAGCTTGACTGTCATTTTGGGATAAGCCCATAAGATCATATGAATTTATAACTGACTTCATTTTTTCCATTGCACTAATTTAGGTTTCTTTATATGTTATTTAAAAAAACAAAACAAAACAACTTGCTTCCTGTTGCTGGTATTTTTTGCACAAGACTTTCAGATTTTGTATGTAAGTCATGTAACATTTATAACCATTTTGATCCTACTTTTTCCTATAAATAATATTTCAATAGTTCACCTGAGGCTAGGGAAATGCTGAGTGAATTGTGGAGATAGGTGACTCATTTAGTCAAAAAGAAAAAAAGGAATAAGGAAATATTGCTCCTACATATTCATAAAAAAAACCCAAAAAACAATTTTTGAAGCTAGATGGGATTGTAAACTGAAAAGCTTTTCAGTCTGTGAATTCTGAAGAATACACAATATTCACAGTTCCATGTAAGATATTCAGCTGTACATTTGAGTGATATCCAGCTGATGCAATGAAATATACCTCATTTTGAAGGAAAAGAGTCTCATTGACTGGCATTACTGCTTGGGGTACAGTTTTTATAAATTCTGTGTACTGACAGAATTTTATTAAGAACTGTTTGTGTGGCTTGTCTCAAAGCAGCAGATTCCAAGTGAGCTTTAACACCTTTGACTTCCATTGAAAGTGGATGAGACTTGTAAATCCATCACAGAATGTTTTGAAGTTAAAGACATCTATGAAAGTGAGATCAGCCCTGTGTGTTTGCAGGGTTTTGGAAAAGATGCTCCAATGAGAAATAGCCAGGCATGGAGCATTTGCACAGAGGGGATTAGCTCAGATTTCAGATATCCCTGTTTGCTAAAATGAAGCTGTGGGTGATGCAGACATAAAGATAGTGACTGTTTCTGATACAGGTTCCTAGTACTAAACCTCCCTTCATTTTCTTCTTTAAACATTGATAAACGTGTTTCAAACATCAAATACATATGGGCAAGTGTAGAAATAGCCTGCTTCTGAATGTGACTGGGTTTTGGAAAATATTTTTGTTTCTACAGGACGATTGAGTACTATACCAACTAAGTAAGGGAACTAAACTGATGATTTTCAGAAGAAAATGCTATTTAATATTAACCCAGTATTTTAGATTCCTGCAATGTGAAGGTACAGCTCTTAAGCAAGTTTCCACAAAACTTGTTCTTTCTTGAAGCTCTGTTATGATGTAAATTACAGAATCACAATCATTTAGTTTGGAAGGGACTTCCTGAGATCATCTACTCCATCCCACCTGCTCAGGTAGGGTCAGCTCAAGCAGGTTGCCCAGGACCCTGTCCAGTCAGGTCTTGATTACCTTCCCAGAGAGAGACTCCATAACCTCTCTGGGCTACCTGTTCCAGCATCTGACCACACTCACAGCAAACATTATGTTCTTGTCTTGAAATGAATGTGCTACTTTTAAATTTGTGCCCATTGCGTCCTGTTTTGCCAGTGGACACCACTGGGAAGAGTCTGACTTCCTCCTCTTCATTCCCTCCCATCAGGTGTTTATACACATGGATGAGGAGTTCCAGCTGCCTCAGCTTCTATTGTGAAGGACACTCCAGTGCCTTAATTGTCCTTGTGGCCTGTGCAGGACTCGCTCCAGTAAGTCCATCTCTTTCTTGCCTTAATTGCACTGATGGAATTCCACAGCCATGCTTGGTTATGGTGTGGTGATAGGGTGTACTTGATTATATTGGTGTAAGAAAGACTATGGGTTGATGGAGCATAACTGGAATTGTGCTTATGAAGAGAATTCAGTGTCAAACTCTAAAATTTGGTCAGGATTTGTATATTTATTAAACCCCATGCATGTTATCCACTGGAAACATTGCCTGCTCTCTGTATATCACACTGATAGGGATGTACCCTTTCCTGTGATACAGGACTGCTACTTTGTAGTCTGCATTTCCTACAGAGATAGCTAGTGAAAGCAACATGAGAGGAGAAGTTGATAGAAATAATTTTTTGACAGAAAACCCTCTAGAACTGGAGGAAGATAGTGCATGTGCAGTTGGATGTTTTGTGAAACATGCCTAAAGCAATGAGGACAGTGTGTAAACCTCATCAGACTTTAACCAGAAAGCAGTCAGTATGCTTAATGTGTCCAAACATCCCTCATAAAAATCACCACTTTCCTCAGCAAAGAAGGGGGATGTATTTATTGTCAACTGCTGCTATCTAGTGATCCAGCCACCAGTAGCACCAATGTACACAACTGTATTTGTCAGGCTGTAAAACCTTTCCATTTTTTGACTGTGCCAGTTTATTAATTCTCAGTTACCTGCTTTATTCCTGGGGAGGGAAACAATCTGTCACACCCAACCTAGAACATTCCAGCAGTGTGAGCTGTGTGTAAATCAATAACACACTGGAATTACTTGGGGAAGTGCTTACTACTGCTCCATTTTAAAGTTAACTGGTATCCTAGCACTTACAAGCTTAAATCTACAAAGGACTATCAGATCATCTACTCCTGCCCCCCTGTGTATACCAAGCACTGTATTTTGCATATGATGTACAACTTGAAAGGTTTTTAGGCTTTAATTTGAGATGAATTGCTTCCAGCTTGCAGCAAAATATCTTAATAAGCAGCATAGCTCTTAATTAACATTTTTGTGTTTTAATTCTAGCCATATTCTGTAAGCAATGACTATAACAAGCAAGAAAAAAGCTCAGAAGCATCTTAAATCCCCCGGCTACTTGTCAGCAGATAGCAGAGCTTTTCTTTTGTGTTCCTACTTACAAACAGTCATTTTTCCAGGACTGCCATGAAGTGTTTGTGAAGCTACTGCACTAGGCTGCCCTGTAATGGGAGTTCATTCAAAGGCCATGTTGTTTCAGGACAAGCATCAGTAGCAATTACCACTTCCAGCTTTTCTCTAGAAGTGTGAGTTTGTGTCAAGGGCTCCAGAGTCAGACTGCTAGCCTGAGCTTCACACACAAAGAGGGATCAGTTATTCTCAGTTTCCTGTGTCACATTTCTTGATACTCAAGTTTTAGGCAGGATTTCCACTCTAATTTAGACAAACAAGTTGTGGAACTGCCCATTTGCAAAAATTGAGCCTATTGCAATTATTGAATTTTCAAGCTATACTTGTGAAATACCATTGTCTCATGCTCTGCTCACGTGCCTGCTGGATCCTGTTACTCCACTGATGTAAAACATTACATTGTCCAGCAAGAGCTTTAAAATAATTATGAACAAGTTTTATAATGGACTTTAGAAATCACTGCTGACTTTAATTGGATAGCTGTACTGCAACTCATTCAGATTATCAGGGAGCAAGCCCTACTGCATGTAGCTCTAGCTAACAAAATGTAACCATCAAGCTAATTCTAAACTAGCAGTTCAGTTTCTGAAATACTCAATGTATAAACAAGTTGTGCAGCTAGTTCTTTACCTCATGTAGTTAAATTAGTCTTTGTCTGTTTCAATTATATTGCAAGATTAGAGTCTGGATCTCTCCAGATAACAGTCACACTGATTTGGGTGCTTGTAATCTTGTGATGCTACATAAAACAACCATCAAGTAGTTGCCTGTGTTGGAATTCCTTACCAAAGAATAAGGAATTTCCCTCTGGTGGTTCCTCTGCAACTCAGCATGTGAATAACCTGTAGTGATCCAGCTGCTGATCCAACTCTCCAACCTTTCAACCTTTCTGCAAAACTCTAAGAAGCTTCAAAAATCTATTTTTTCTGGAAAATATTTTTTTTTTTTTAAATATGGTTAAAAATTTAAGGCTATGACTTTGTGATGGTGTATTATTGGTGACAGTACATATGTTGTGTAGAAAGCATGATTTGGAAAATTATAAAGGATGAGGTTTTGTGCAGTTTTCCTGATGTTGCTTTGAGTAAATTTTTACAAGTGTAGACCTTTTTTTGCTTATTCGTCCTGTTGGTCAAATAAATGGAGATTTTGATTTTGTACAAAAGCTCTAGAGGCTACATACTTCAGTGATAAAAGGCATGATATCTTTGGGTGCACTCTTGAGTTGTTCATCAGTGTGTAACATCACATGTTTGTTAGAAATGACAGGATGTGTTTGAGATGAAGAAATGAATTAAATACTGGCCTGAATTCTGTTATTTTAATTGTGCTTAGATTCAGAGTGTGATATTTACACAACCTTTTCTTGGTATAGTGCTCTTCTATCAGCTATCTCTTCCTAAGAATACAGAGCAGAGCTACACAAAACCTTGAATATTTGTTTGAATATTTTCAATCTTTTTTGAATATTTGGCAAGTCACTGTTGCTAGCAAGTGACTAAATCAGAAGGACATTGAACTCACACTGCTATTCAATAACTCCACCTGCTTCCTCAAGCCATTCCAGGCTTTCCCTCAGCATCTTCTCTATGCAGGATATATTTTTAAGATTAAAAAGAAGTTGCATTAATTTGGTTTCTAAGAAATGGAATAGGAAGTGGGGAAAATGCAAACCAGGTGATTACATAATATTGTCTGCCAAAGCTGTAGTGACATAGGGATCTAAGTAAATGAGAAATTCTTCCATATGTGTTTATGTTGTTTAGCTTCTTTAAGAAGTCATGAAAATATAACATAGTCTCAAAGTGGTTCTTGCTAAAGGGAGACCATCCAGTAGAGCTGGCCACTGCAGCCTTGCTCTATATACACAAATACATCCATACCTAGGAGCTGCTGCTTCTTTGCTTCCTTGTTCTTGAACCTCACTAAGAGCTTTCAATTGCTCTGACATTTTCAGCCAAGGAAGTAATAGTTGTTGCTGAGCAATATTCTACAGGCAATTATCTTATCTAATCGTTGGAGCAGTCCCCACTAGAAAGGAACCAATATGATCAAGTTAAATCGTTACGGGGAGGCCAGGGAAACAGAGGGAGGAGCAAACAGGGGGAAAAGGGGCTCGGCTCATTAACGGGGGCCTGTGCTGCAGCGCTCACAACAGCAGACAGGGAAGTTAGCCTGGAAGACAAAGCTGTGGAGTTGCCTCCTGTAGTTGTTGACGGGTCTGAATCCTCCCTCTCAGAGCCTATTGTGGCTACAGTGCACGGCACCTGCAGAATATGGGCCAAAACTAGGCTGGGAGCACGAGCCTTTCAAGGAGCTGTCACCTCTCTCTCCCTCCACCCACCCTTCTAGTTCCCAGCAGGAGATGAGAAGCCGTAATGAAGAACTCGACTGGAAAATAGTCATGTGATGGGAACAGGGGTCAGATTTAGACTTTGCTGCTACTAACTTTCTGAGTCCTGTATGATTCATCTTTAGGCAATTCCTAAAGCACATTTATTCTTTTTGCTAATACTGCTTTTAAGCTAGTGACCTCTAAAAAAAACTGTGTCATTGAGGTAGGCAAGTCATCATATTGATTATCATCAGCAAATACATTGTTTAAATATGTATCTCTTCCATTTCTGCTGTGGAAAGAAAAAGATGGTTTTTCTTTTACTTAGTTCACTGGTAAACAATGAGTTGAATACTGCCAAAATTAGCTGCTCACTCTCACGAGTGGGGCAAAAGATGAAGCCAGGTTTCCAATGTTGATTTCTAGACTCAGTATTGTGTTTTAAAAGCCTGTATTTAGAAGTCCAGGTTGGTTTAATGTTATTTGATTGTCTTCAAAGGCTGCACCTATTTGTTTAAGAAGAAAATGACAGCACTTGTTTGTGTACACGTCCACATGCAGAGTGAGAATTTACATGACATCATTTATTTATTTTTTACAAAGCATTTGCAGAGGAGAGGGTCTTACCCACCCTCTGAACAGACAGGCCTTGTGTGTGTGTGAGCATATCCAAGTGTACTATGTACCTGTGTAACATCCTTCTGTTTTTACAGAAACAGTCAGGGCCAGAACCTTCTGGGTGTGTGAAAATGACAATACTGTTATCTCAGTTCCTAACACGTGGACCTGAGAAATATCATGCAGCCTTCCACTGGCTGCAGAGCTAGTCTGATGAGTTGTGTTTTGAACCAACATCTTCATTGCTTTCATCCAAGATACCTCCTGTGGAAGATCTGTTTTAATCTCTTACTACTTTTGTACTTTATTTTAGAAGGAATCAGTGATAGTTGTGTGGTCACAATGTGGTGGAATGATTTCCAAACAAATTACAAAATATTTTCTTTGGTGGAATGTAGCATATAGCTGTTATAGATTGAGTGATATTCCAAAACTGAAGATAATATAGTCTATATCTGGCTTAAGGAAACTGCCCCAGTGCGATAATTTTGTAGCTTCCATTGGAGAAAGGAGATAACAGGTTTCCAGGAAATAAAAGAAGTGTGGACTGGGACATGTTCATAAGCAGTAGCCATAAAATATCTGAGGACTGGACACCATTCCAAGTCCTATCCAATCCTTTATTTAAAGGTGTGTTTCAAATTATTTCATTTTCTTGTATCTCTTGTCTCCAAAAACTGTGTCAGGATTTTGGTCAAGTATTGATACATTACAGAAACTCCAGTTAACTTACAGAAAAAAATAAGTACTAATGAACTGTCTCAAGGCTGCATACTCTTCTGTATGAATAAATAACTTTTCACACATAAATCACTGCCAGTGGAGACTTAAGGTAGATTGTTAATATGCCTGGGTGGTATTTTTTTTTATCTTCTGTCACAGGTATTGTGCAATTATAGAAATTATAAGGGAAGAGAAGGGCAGTATATCCTTAGACGTTCATCCTTTTACATTGCTGTAGCATTTGGTAGCTCTGGCAAAGGGTTGCAGGCTTACTGGATTAGGTACCTATTCTGGGATGTAACAGAAAAGAACAAAAAAGCAATGAGCACACTTGGAACGATGAGGGGAATGCGTGTACCCCTCTGCTCTGGGGAGGGTTTCGTGAACTTTGAGATGCCCCTGCAGGCGTGTTGCAGGTAAGGCTGCACTTGGTTGGTTGTTCACTCACCAACATGCTCCCCAAAAGGCAAGAGTTTGTGTCTGGTTGTTTAAGACCTTGCTTCTGCTTTGAACGTGTCTAGTTCCCTTGAAAAACATTCTCCACATCCCCATCCCCCTTTAGAGAAAACAAGTGAACTATTCATGCAAAAAAGTGTGTGTGTGGTTGGGAGAGTGGGGGGCATGCAATGCCACCGACAAACCCTATTGAAATGCACTGGCTGTTCATTTACATTCACACTTTTTTTAATAAAAATGTTAACTAATGATGTTAAATGCTTTGCCAAAGGTCCTGGCGGGTCAGTTGCCGAAGTGCCATTTCTGCCTAATTAGGGCTCTTGTGGCAGCCCAGGGGCCTCCTGATGCAGTGGGTGACAAGCCGGGAGCTGACAGCTTCAATCGGCTCCAACAGGAAGGTTGGGCTGGTCATGTTTTCTAACTCAGCCAGGTGTTAGCTGAATGTAGGGGGGGTCTTGGCCAGACCTGAGCATTCGTTTGATCTTCCTTTCTTTCACTTGCTCCATTTTGAGCTCTTCCCTTTGCCTGTCCCGTCTTGTGTCAAGGTCAAGAATGAGCTTGACTAAATCAGCAATTTCATTTATCTCTGGGAGATCATTAGCAGTCCTTCTCCCTCCCCTTCCCAAATAAACCCCAAGCACTGGTGCAGAAATAGCACTGGTTCCAGAAACCAGGCACTGGGCAGTCCAGGGAGGAAAATGAAGGAATAAATGCAGTAAAGTAAATTTTTTCAATTTTTCTGTTGCAAACCTGTTCCTTATTATTAACGCATATTATATATCTTCCTCAAAACACCCTGAGTAACCCTCAAAAACATAAAATGCTTCCACAATCACACACACAAAAAAAAGCCTAGAACATGTTTAAAATATTATTTAATCATTGCTGTAGTAAACGTATTTTCTTAAACTATTTATTCTGGTTTTCTTGTTTTTTCCTTTGACCTTACCTGTTAGTAGCACACTGGCCGTATTCATATGTGGCCACATACTTTTGGTAGTTGGCCAGTTTTAGGTGTTTTATCTGACAACTGACATCAGATCATCAATGTATTGGGGAACTGGCTATTTTAAGTGGCTGTCTTCACTTGGTTAATCAATAGCACTTTGACTTCAGCCAAGTTATGTTAGTTTATGGTTACTGAGAAAATAGCCTGTAAAACATAAACAAATTGCTGACTATTGTATAAATAAGTATGGATTTCAAAATGCTTTACCAAGAAGTGGTACAAAGCATTAGACTGATCGAGGTTGAAATAATTTACTGTATTTCTTGAATCTAAAATGACTCTGATTTTCAGAAGATATTTTGGTTTTCAGATCTTGAAACTATATTTTAGACTTCTCAGCTGAAGCTGGTGACTTTAACTTTTCCCCATTTTCAAGAAAGTCCCTATGGGCAGGAATTGCTTTGGTCTCCATGGAATGAAACTACTGCTGAAGTATAAGGTAGCAGCTGGATACTAACAGACAACGGGTTAATAATAATGCTCAAAATATTAAGGACAGGAAACAATAAAGGAAACTGTATCACTTGATAGCCTTAGTTGAAATGTAATGATAGGTTGTGGCTTTTTTTTTTTTTTTTTCTAAACAGGAAGACTGTAATAGGAAGCAGTTGCATCCTTTCTTATTAATCATGCCAAACACTTTATTTTATTTGCCCTTATCTCTGATCCAAAAGACAACTCGAAAGAAATTAATCTCTGGAGAAAACAAATACTCCTCTGTTGTATTCAGCAAAATTGTAGCTATGAAATGGTAGAAAATTGGAACCAACAGCTGAGAAGCAGTTATATTTTATGAGAGCAAGAACAATTAAGTGAAATTTCATTGGAATATTTTATTAAATAATTAATTTTCAGTGAGAACAACTATTATAGCAGCAAAACATTCCAAATAGGGAGACCTTAAAGTTGTGTTTCATAGTTTATTAAGGCAATATTCCTGTCATTTAAAAGAGATTACTGTTATAATAGGAAGGTACTGGTGGGACATGCATTTCTTTCAGGAGAAAATTTGACTGGAAAATCTAGTGAATCACATGAATCAGTATCTTGCCTGATCTACTTTCTGGCTCTGTAATGTAGGTCTGATTTTCATTACAATGTCATAACAAGAACTTGGCATGTGGGGCAGTTGCTGGCTGGGTGACAAGCCTGCAGGGTCATTTCCAGAGGAGACTTCTTGTGATATGATTTTTGGGAAAAAGTAGTTTTTCTTGTATTATGAATGCAGAACTACTTGGGTTCAAAGAGCATGGAGCAGAATACTTGCTGTTTCTGTACTACAAATATCCTGTAGTCTAAAAGAATTTTAGCTGCCTTTTAGTAATGTTGAATGATTTTGGGAAGTTGGTGACCATGACAGTACACAGACTTTTTGCCAGATAGGTTCAATGGGAGCATTATAGTTACACAGATGTGTACTAACAATACAAAAAATATCAATTAACAATCTGATAATAGCAAATCATAATTTTCTGCATTCTGTCCTCTGTTTTCATATGTAGTTTATGACAGCAGTTTGATGTCTGCTGTCATAAAATACGCAGCTCCTCAGCAGGTTTCAGAAATATATGTATGTCTGAAAAAGTAGATAATGGAAAAAAGTTATTTGCTGTTCACGTGATAACATACAAATCAGTTGCTGAAAAAATGTACACGTCAAACACACATTTTAAAAATGTTTAAAATTTTTAAAAATGATGAATTTTTAACATCCTAAAGTGCAGTACCTGGAAAGGTGAAGCTGCAATGAGAAGTTATTAAAATGATGAAAACAGTAATAAAATGCAGAACACCATGAAAGTGATGAATTTTTTTTTTAAAGACAGTTACTGAGATCTGTCTTTGTCTCCCTATTTTATTGTGTCCACATACTGCAGCACATCAAATAGCCTAAAATGTATAATTCATGAATATTAGGATAGATATGTAGGGAGGGCAAAGCTGCTCTGCAAGCACTTTTCCTCTACTCTGTACTGTTCTGGGAATATGCCCAAAAACTGCAAACTAGGGGTATATTAACCTGCAGCATACATCAATCCAAGCATCCTGTCTTGCAGTTTATCTTCATGAAGTGCACAAAGTGAATTGAGTCAAGGACAGGGAATCAGGTTTGCTCTGATTTTCCTTTCCATTTAGAAGACTCAGAAATGTTTCTTCACCAGTTTACTCCTTAAGCATGCAATGCATGCCCAAGCTGAATATTCCTCTTGCAAGAGTTTAGTTGCTGCCTTTCTCTGTGACCAGTTTATGTGGGCTTTGTTCTGAGAAGTTGTTTTGTTGTTTCTTACTGATTGTTGCAATTTTCCCAGGTTATTTGTTTTGTTTTTGTTCTCATGGAGGAAGAATAAATCCCTTTATTGATGTTTTGTATATGAATCTGCAAGAAAGTTAAGAGTTGATTTACCCACTCTGACCAACAACGGGAAGCAAAGACATGCAGTGGTAGGAGGAATTCTTCTTTTCTGCTGAAATCTGCACTGCTCAGAGCAATTGCTCTTGCTCCTACAAGGTGGATCTGAATGTTTTTCAGAACTGGTACTCATTGTAGACTAGAGCTGCCTGTTAGGAGTAGCCATGACCTTGGAGATACAGTGTGTATTAGGAACCCTTCCTGCTCCCACCAACTTGCACAGTAGAGGAAGGTAGTACCAGTCACCTCCTTAATTCTTTTCCAGTTTAGGGCAGGAACAAAACTGAGGCCTGATCAATGACCCATGAATCCAGTGAAGATTCACCCACTGACCTGCAGTTAGCAATGACTCAAGGCTTTAATGATTCTATATTTTTCCACTCTTTTCATGTTTTCGGTCTTTTATTTCTGTCTTCGTATCAGATCAGTAGAATCCATCTGTTAAAGCTAAGTACAGTGACATGAGGTCTGGAAAGGTCAGGAGCAGAACAGATTTCTTTCCTCCAGATGGAAGCCTTAAAACAACAGGGAATAATTACATATAAATGCAAGAATACTCAGGTAACTGATCGGATTTTATCTGCCTGATCCTTGCATGATGCGAATAGAAGATCGACCTGTCCCTGAACTCTCTTGGCAGCTTCACGGAATGACTTAAACAAGATCAGCTAAAACGATTATGCTGGATGGGTTTTAATGATTAGTCAAACCAATTTATCAGCTTGTTTCTCATTGGTACTTTCATTCCACCACGATACACAGGCTGACTTCGCAGACTGACTGCATCTTGTTGACAAAACAGTTGAACACTTTGGAGGTACAGCTTTTGAATTTTAATTGGTAAGTTTGCTTCATAAAATACCTGTGCACGTGACATGTGTGTTGTGATACATCAGCAGTAGGAAGTCATTGAGTTAAGCTGCTGAAATTCCTTCTCACTTCCAGAGTGAGTTTTTGGCAACATTAGGTTAAAATGTTAGAATGTTAACACTGAAACAGGCTGAAGCCTTCCAAGCTCACAAAAACATCCACTGGGGCACAAACAGTTAAACAGGGAAAATCTGGAATAAAATCAGCCTAAATATTCCCACCCACTTTTTGAGTATCTATCTGGATAGATAAGAATAGAAAACCAGGGTGCTTTTATTGTCTTCATCTAAACTTTAGGAGGTCTGTTGAGGAAAGAGGATATTCCAGCTGAACATAATAGAGCAAATTCCAGAATGATTAGAGACTGTGATGTCTAATTAATTAGCTTTTGTGATAGTTAATTAAGTGGTCAAGAGTAGTAGATGAGGCAATAGAGTCTGCTTCTAGCATTCAGGAAAGCCAAAGGTTATGTATAGGGTTCTGATAGTGATGTGATTCTATTACACTGCAAAACTTCCATAGAAACTTCTTCATTAGTAAGGTTTAAGATTTGTAACCTTTTTAACATAAGAATGTCATTTAGGCCTATGGAAAAACTTTGCGATGGATCCTTGGGCAAAATTACCATTTACAAATCCAGTTCTGAATTACTCTCACACATATCTGTCCCTGGGATTTAAAATTCTGCTTCCTGTCAGGAAAGTGAGTACGACTTAGCTCAGAGGCAGAAAACCAAAGATGAGAATTTTCTGCTATTTTTATAGCTTTCATGTTACATATGAGAATAATAATTTAAAAAGTGAACGGGATTATGTCTAGGATGTCTTACATTTCTGAATCTAAAATTCTGGGGTTTTTTTTTTTAGTGAGTCCCCAATGTTTAAAGTTGCAAGGACAATAAGAGTTGTGACTATAAACCAACATAGTGCCTGTAGGACTTCTGTAAGACTGCTTGGGATGTCAGTGTAAAATCCTTGACATTAAGTTTTAATTTTCTTGCATGTATTCCATCATCTGAAAACACTGAATATTACCAACAGCAATGTAGGTGTGGCTATTGACTGTTGATTAGGTGTCTTTCAGGTTTTTTTTTTGTGGGGTGATAGCACAAAGACTGTGTAACTTCCTGCAAGTGCCCTCTTATTGACAGCGGGATTTGGTACGGGTAAACAGTCCTGGCATCTAAGTTCAGTCCCTTAGGATTAAATGCAAAGAGGGAGATTCTCACTTAGGTATTCTTCATCCTTAGTCTTCCTGAGGACAGGCAGGACAGATTCAATAAGGCCCCCTCCTCTCTCCAGAAGGGTCTCCTTCATGTAGAAGAACAGATTGCACCAGCGTTTGGCGTCTTCACGTTTGAACCCGTACAAAGCGTGCAGCCATCGTGTTGCTGGGACCCAATCATGAGTGGGCTGAGTACACACACACACTTTCCCAGCCCACATATGATGCTATAATGCTGCCTGGCTTAATAGGGTTGCACATCAGATGGCACACTTGGGTCCTGCAGGGACAGAAGGCAGAGGTCTACATGGAGGAAAAACAGGAAGAAATGAAGTAGGTGGAAAGAGCAAGTCAGGTGTCCATCACCCTACAATAACTTGTATGGAATGGGTAAGTGCTAAGAGGTGATACCAATCCTGTACCTTTTCCATACAAACACTTTTCCCCAATATGTGTGGGTTTTCCATTTCTCTATCCAAGACAGAAGCTGCACAATGTTCCTTTTTCACTTACCTATCTTTTTATTGAGGTCTTCTGCAGCTTGTGGTAATACGTTTCTTTTCTTTCTTCTTTTTCTATTATTCACAGTTAAAAGACTTGTACTGTATCTCCAAACCTTTCTGATAGATTCCATGGAGAAGAAAATGATTTAGGGGAAAAACCTTTGAATGCATTTTTAAAAAAAATATTAGGACTAAAGCTACCTTAAAACTCCCTGCAGGTTTAATGAGAGTGCCTGTTAAATTTTCTGGGTATGGAGGAATAATTTGCTAAACAAAATCCCTGCAATCGTACCTTGGTTGCTTATCTCTCTTTTTTTTTTTTTCTTTTAAACTTCAGAGTAAATGAAAAATTGATCTGTATGGTCACTGAAACATTAAATTGTCTTATCTGTTGCTTGTTCAACATTGGCTTCTTAAAAGGGAAAACAACAATCACAATCAGCAGTTTCTCAGTGCCTAGAAGAAAATAGAAGCTATAAATGGACAGATGAATTATGTGCTTCCAGTGGTTTTCAAGGGAAGCATTTACTGAGGGAGAAAATTGTTTTAATCTTATAACAACTAAGGAGTGTAGAGTTTGTAAAAACATGGAACACCTACACATAAACTTAATTTTTGTTGCATAGGAACATAAACAAAGTAGCTTTCAACAAAAATGGTTGGGGAAACAAGCTCTTTCATTGTTTGGTGTGCTCTTTTATATCTTTAACAAATCTCTGTGAAGCACTCAGGGAAACCTAAACACAGTGGGTTAGTTGAGTGTTCAGCCTTTACAGTATTAAAAAAAAAAAGGAATTAATCTTCTTTTAAAATGGAAATAAGTAGAAATTTTAGTCATGTGGTATGTAGCTTTTCTTTCCTTTTTTTGAAAGAGAGGAGGAAAAGAGAGCAGAAAGCTAGAATCAAACCCAAACAAGGATTTTGGCCGCCTCCACATTGTTTTTCTTCTCCCTGTCCTGGGTCCATGTCTGGATTTTGCCAAGGATCTGCTGAAGCAAAATACGGAGTGGCAAACCTGCCAGTAGGAGGCATGGTTATCCTCTTTTCTTTGATTAATTAATCCTGGCCATTAAAGCACCCTCTCCCTCCTTCTTTTCCTATTGTCCAGATATTTTACATTCAATAGCGGAATGAAAACAAATAAATTTTGGGATGGGAAAAATCAGAAAGCTTTCAAGAATGATGTTTTTCCTTCTGTCTTGAGGAAACAAACTAAAATATTGTACATCCTAAGTAACATAGATTATCAGTTGATAAAGACAGAAATGTGATATCTGAGTCCTTGATTATGATGGGAAGGTAAGAATCATAATCTGATCCTTAAAATTAAACTGGGTTTTGACTGCAAATCTAGAAGCCAGTTAAGGCTAAATGGAGTTACCCCTTTTATCACCATTGTAAGGTCTTGCCCAGTGTAATGAGATTTTCTTATGGCTGCCCTCTGTCCTGGTGTGGGAGAACTGCTTAACCTGATAGAAATACTGGAGGGACAGGGGAGGAAGAGGAGAGAAGATTGTTGAGGACTGGGAAGTGAGGATGTTCCTTTGTTTTCTATTCCAGTGGGAGCACTGCAGGGGAGACAAAGGCAACCTGATGAATAAAACATAGATTTTTGCACAAGGTGTTTTTTCTGCCAAACATTTCCAATAACGTTTTCTCTTCTGCGTGGAAGCATGTGGATGCATTACTCAAAGGTGGACTGGAAATGTAGATTCCAGTCCTTCTTCCAGGGAAGTTAAAGTAGATGTGTAAGATCACCTATTGATAGAGCAGTGACAAAAAACCTAAGAAAGGAGAAGTGAACGAGTGAGAATGTTTTTTGGAGTATTTTGTTCTGGAGAACTTGTTAAGGTTTCCTAGGTCCTTCTTGTATGTCGGGAACACATTTATGTACAGCCCAAATGCCAAACTAGTTACCATCTGTTTTGTTTTGGTGAAGCCACGTCATGGGAGGCTGGTACAGCCTAAGACTCCAGTAGTAAAATTGCTTTGAAGACCCAGTTCAGTTCCCTTAGGGTTAACGAAATAACTGGAGCAAAAGCCACTTGTAGCTGGTGATAGCACATATCAAAGAGTTTGCATTGTTCCAAAGGCAGTAGAGTGGAGTATTATGGGTGAAATGTAGCAAATAAAATCCAGGAGTTGTGGGAATAGGAAAGCTCAGGTTCTTGGGTAGGAACTGGTAACTGGGGATTCAGACCTCTTGTGGAGTTTTGACAGTTGTTTTTACTCATGAATGCCTGGGTTCATTTGACTATAGGAAAAAAGGAAGGGTGAGCAATATCTGCAGGGGATCATTTTTATTTCACTTCCATAAGAAATAGCAGTGAACAAAAGTAGCTGAAAATGCTGCAGCTAGAGATGAAAATACTTGGGGAAAGCAGGTACATGTTAAGTTCTGCAGAACAGTGTGGCAGATAGACTGTCACAGAAGGTTAAGTGTGGGGTTAATTCTTGACTTCTCTGAGTACTCATACAGTTTTCTCACCCACTGGGGGATGGTGTTATTTATACCCCTCCCTGTCTTTTAAACATATTTTGAATTCCTGAAGTATTTGACTCTTTTCATGTCTTTTCTACGACACATTGCCACTGCTTACTACCTTCCATGATGGATAGCAAAATTTACACATTCCATTTAAAATTTTTTATCCTGAATTAGTACTTTAAGTTTTAAACAGAATGTCTGCTTGGGTTTTATTCACTGTCACATACAAAATAACATAATTATTTTAATCTTATTTGATCACTTGGGACAGGATGGACTGTATATTGTTTCTTACTTTTTTTTTTTTTTTTTGTGTTTGCACCTCTAGATGTAATGAAATTTAGAAAATGCACAAAGATTTTCCAGCCTAGCAGATGTTTAGGGTTCAGTACATAAAGAATAAATGCAATTGCACATTACTGATAGAGACCCAAGCAGTGCAATAAGAATGACTGATCTTCAAGAGCAGAAGTCCTTCTTACATGTAAGGACTGTGGTTTTCACGTGGAATGAAAGATTTAATGCCTTAAAGAACAGATGTCTGTGTTCCAACAAACATAATACTCTAAAAAAATTGTGGTTGAATTGAGATTCTTCCAAAGGTAGTTCTGTCAGATAAACTGTAAGATCCTAATTATTGTTAAAGTCATATTCTATCTAATTTTTTCTTCAGTCTCATTTTATTGGACTTTTTTGGCTATGTTTGTTAGGAAAATTGTTAAAACGTGCTAATTTATTATGGCTTTGTTTCTGCAGTGCTGTTCCTGGTTTTATGGGAATCCTACAGAGGATCATGTACATTGGTGGAAGCTTGCTGCATTTGTCAGTGTGGAATAAAGGGTACATAAAAGACCATGTGGAAGCTTTCTGCATAGAGGTATTTCTCAGTTTGTGGTCTTCCTTGGCTTAGTTCTAGAACGTGGTGAAAAATCAGGCCAGAAGAAGAAAAGTTAGGAATAACCAAAATTGTTGTTAACATCCCTGTCAGTGAAATGCGTTAGGAAGGTTGATGGTAAGGAAGGGAATTAAACCTGTGGAAGAATCTAGAAAATCAGAGTTTGTAAGTAACTACAGCCTTGAGGCTTTTAATATGTCAGTCACAGGCCTTCTCTACTGAGAATGGCTAAAACGTTCACAGTGCTTTTTTGGGTGGATGACATTTAAAACCTCAGCAGTGAAATACTTGCCTTTTTCATTCTGAGTAACTGCATATAAACATGCATTTATGTAATGTAATTTTTGACTGCCACAAAGAGAGTCTTATAAGTAAGCGTAAATTGATTCACAAGTGTTACTTTCACTATAAGTACTTCCTTATTGCCTTTATATTCTGTAAATCAAGGAGGAAAAAAAATAAATCAGAATTCATATGGTCATTTCTACGTCTTCAAGAGCTGACCAATAATGCATAAGGGAAAAGGTAGGGTCAACAAAAGGTTTCTTGAGGAAATCAGCCAGATCTCCAAGTTGTATTGTATCTCTTGGAGAAATTTCATGAGAAAGCTAAGCCTATAACTACAGACTTAAGTCCCTGGTCTTCAGACGTGTGAGATTCCACGTGCTGGGACACACGTTTCTGCACAAGGTTAGGTGGTGAGCGTGTGTCCAGGCACCGAAGAGCTGAATCCTGCAGCACGTCGCCTGAAGAGGGGAGCAGGGCTCCTGTCAGCAGCACATTCCCCAGCTGCAGTGCCAGTGCCATGACCTTTCCTTTGCTCCTTGACCCACACGCCAGCTGCAGCTGGGCCGATAATCACAGAGCAGTGGCCACCTGCACCTGATGGGTGGGATCCAGCAGAGGGGGAGAAGCCACGGGGCTGCCGTGTGAAATGTGCAACCCCGGTGGTGACAGAGGGTGGTACAAAGGAACGAGTCAGTGCAGGAGACTTGACAGGTCTGCTTCAGAGCACAGCTGGGGACTCACCAGATCCCAGGGCACGGGGAGCAGGGCAGGGAAATGCTCTGTGTGCTGCCAGTTCCCCCTCTTGGCAGAACAACCCTTAGGAGACCGTTCCTGCGCGCATAACTCACCAGCCTGCCTAATGGGATTTGCACCACACCACAAACACCGCTGCTAAATTTGTCTTACAGATAGTGTGGAAAGCACTTCAGCCTAAGGAACCATGATTTTTAGCTTCTTCTCCATTTATTTCTTAGAGAGCTCTTGTTAAGCGTTCAGGTTTTGAGGCAATGTTATCAAAGCTACATGTTTTGACAGGTTCTCTCCTGTGTGTGTGTATATGGAAAGGTTCTTCACGTACCTCCTAAGTTGAGAGATATAATTTGAACAGGGAAAATTATGGTTCATAAAGTGCTCTTGTTAGGTGACATGACTATGCTTAGTCCACTGCAGGACAGCCTACACAGAGAAATGCATATTTCCATACAAATTACAGTATACTGCAGCCAAGAGATCAATTAGAATGTCTGCGACCAAGAACTCTCAAGTGTCTCCATTCAGTCTGCCATTCAAACGAGAGGAGAAATGCGTTCAATTGGTGTGAAGAATGTGAACTCTTTCAGGGAATGTGCAGAGACTGCTGGAAAGTGCCATTCCCTGCGGGGTGGGACTTGCGGATTCTGTGAGATCCAGCAGGGAATTTTAAGGTTCTGTAACCTAACATTTTGTCTCCTGTTGAGAGAAAAATTGCAGAACCTTCTGAATATTGTGGAAGGAATGAGGGTTTTTCATTGGTCCAGTGTGACTGACTGTGCTGGCTCTGTGTCAGGTGTTACATGGGCCGACCTGATCATCTCAAATCTATGCTAGATTTTGTCTGAAAGGATTTCGAAGCACTTAGCAAGCTGTGTTGCAGATACAGCACCAGCATCTCTGGCCTTGAAATGCAGATCTTCTGGAATGAAACATCACAGGAATGAGACATCATAACTGTTTAACTATGTATAGTAACAGTTCATAGATCAAGACAGGAAATTCAGGTTTAGAAATCCCTGCATGTATTAGAAGCATGTATTTTCAGGGCAGCAGAGTATGATATTGTCTACTCTTTTGATAACTGCATTGAGACATTAATTTCACCAGCAACTGTCAAAGACAGTGTTTAGCAATTCAAAATGCCTACCTTCCATCAAGATGATCTAAGATCCCTCCCTTTGACTAGAGCTGTAAAGTTCCTCACTCAATTCAATGAAAAAGATCCCTTTGACTTCAGCAATACAGCAGCAAAATGCAGAAGACGTGAAAGCTATCCCAGCTCTCACTCATTAAAATTCCTTACCAAATGAAGTCACTGAAATGGAATAGAATTTAAGTGTTAAAAATACCTCTAATAATGATTTCTGTGTAATATGGTTATATGGCAAGTAATAACATTATAGTTTATGCTTAAAATAGTGAAACATTCATATACATTATAATTTTCTTTAGATATACCATTCCTATAGTATTTTTAAAATTTTCTCCACTGAGTAATTTGCAGGTTTTTTCGCTACATTTTAAGCAAACATGTTCCTCCCAACAGTTAATGAAGCATTTTTTTTTCATGGCTAGCTTTTCCCCTATAAAAAATTTCTTTGTAGAAGAGGTTTTAAACTTAATACAACAATTTTGTGTTACAAAGGTACTGATTAAAAGAGAACTTTTATTCAGAGGCAGGATTTCTTTCACTCATAGTTTATTAAGGGTTTCCCCAGGCACAGATTTGGCAAAGTCTCGTAAGTGGTGGAGAAAGGGCAGAATTCGCACGTGTTGCCTTTGGAACTCAGAGATCCAAATTCTCTGATAAGCTTTTTACATTGGTTGCTATCCTAAAAGCTTCATAGTGTTTTAGGATGCCTCTTCTTGCTCATTTTGGGATGTGTTTAAAAAAAGAAAAAGCTATTTTAAATGATGGCATGACCTGCTGGGTGTCTAACTTCGAACATTCTTTTTCATAAGGGATGTGGGAGCTCTTTTCTGGTAGGAAGTGGCTCAGGTTCAATATGAGGTATGGGTTTGCAGTTTCAAAATGCATTCTTTGAAAGAATTGTGGAAAAAAAAAAATAAAAAAATAAAAAAATCTGTATTTAGCATCTGAGATGATTGACTAAACTAAGGGTCATCTTCACCTTTCACTTCACCTTTCATTCCAGACCTTTCATGTCGTAAAACCCTCCCAAAATCTTAGAGGGGCTGTGGGATAATTTTATTGAAATCAAGGGAAGAGTGAGTGAAAGGCTGTTGAGTGCAGGCTGCGGAGTGCTGGAGGGCTTAGGAGGAGGTTGTGGGGTGCTGGAGGGTTTAGGAGCAGGCTGCAGGCAGAGTTACAGAGCCCCCAGATTTACCCAGGAGGAGGTGGCTGCAGGGCGTCTTGCCTCCGAGCACTCCTTGCCTCCTGTTAGGTGCTACACCCGCCGCTGCTCTCAGCTGCTGTAAGAAGCAGGACCAAGCCTGGTCCTCTGCTGTCCCCTCCCCACCGCTGCCCGGTCCCGGCTCCAGGTCAGTATAGACAGCGGTCGGACGCCCTCCTCTGGAGCTGCCTGTGCTGCCTCCAGAAAGCGGCACAGAAACATCAAAATAAAGGAGGTGGGGTGGATGAGGCTCTTCGAAAGACTCCTCTGTAAGTTGTACTTCATCGAACCTAACAGAAAGTGATGTAATACAGCATATGGCATCACATACTGAACAACCTGTGGGATGTTCCAGCGTGTCCCTCCTCCCAGTATGACAACAGCCAAGGGCTACACTGTAAAAAATGAAACTGAATATATAAAGGTAAGGTAAATTTGTATGTTCATGTATATAAATTTATGCATATGAATGAGTTTTACACTTTTATATATAGGTGTATACCTAAGTGCCAGAAGGAAAGCAGATTTATTTTTTTAAGTAACATTAGATCAGAAAAAATACTTATTACTACATTTCAGGACATAAGGTAATGGCACTAGTGACTGAGTCAGGAAGATCTTTTTCCATCAAAATGAGATAACAAATACCTGGTATGAGCTTTGAATTCTCTCTCCTCCAAGCATGTTGCTTATTTGAAAGTAGCAACTGAGCACTCCTTAAAAAATGCTGCTGCAATTATTTTGAGTATAAATAAAGGCAGCCTTCTAAGGCAAGCTGTTTCTTGTTCACTGGGCAGTATGAGCTGTGAGTCTCTATCTGTGACAGCCCACCAAATCAGAGTTAAATTATCACAGAATCATAGAATGCTTTGGATTAAAAGGGACCTTAAAGATCGTCTGGTTCCAACCCCCCCTGCCATGGGCAGGGACACCTCCCACTAGACCAGGTTGCTTAAAGCCCCATCCAGCCTGGCCTTGGACACATGAGGTGTACCACAGCAGTGTGACAGAGGACACCAATGGTGTTCCTCAGGGCTCAGCTCTCTTCAGTGATCTGGGTGCAGGAGTGGAATGCACCATTAGCAAGTTTGCTGATGATACCAGACTGGGAGGTGGTGTTGACTGCATCAAGGGATGAGATGCCTTGCAGAAGGATCTAGATAGATTGGAGCATTGGGCAATGGTTAGTGGGATGAAATTTAAGAAGGCCAAATGCTGGATTCTGCACCTTGGATGGAGTAAAGCTGGACACAAGTATAAACTGGGAGAGGAGTGGCTGGAGGGCAGACCTGCAGAAAGGGATCTGGGGGTGCTGGTTGACAGCAGGCTCAGTGTG
>NW_008593146.1:0-3380 GCF_000691845.1 Merops nubicus | reverse complement strand
GTGTGGTGCAGAAGTGTGCCCTGGAAGCCAAGAGAGCAAACCACATCCTGGAGTGCACCAAACACAGTAGAACCAGCTGGCCAGGAGAGGTGGTTACTCTGCTGCATTCACCTTGAGTAGTGTGTGTGGTTCTGGATCCACAATTTAAGAAAGATGTGAAGGTACTTGAATGCTTCCAGAGGAGGGGAACAAACCTGCTGAAAGGGCTGGAAGGATTGTCCTATGAGAAGTAGCTGAGGACTTTGGGCTTGTCTAGTTTGGAGAAGAGGAGGCTGAGGGGTGATCTTGTTGCCCTCTACAGCTTCCTGAGGAGAGGAGGTAGAGAGGGAGATGCTGATCTCCTTGGCATGCAGTGACAGGACGTGTGGAATGGTTCAAAGCTGTGCCAGGGGAGATTCAGACTGGACATTAGGAAGCATTTCTTTACCAAGACTGTGGTCAGACACTGGAACAGGCTTCCTAGAGAGGTAATCGGTGCCTCAAGCCTGTCAATGTTTAAGAGGCATTTGGCCAGTGCCCTTAATAACATGCTTTAACATTTGGTCAGCCCTGAAGTGGTCAGGCAGTTGGACTAGATGACAATTTCCAACAATTCCATTCCATTCCACCATCCTAGATAAAGTACTGCCTACAGCTCTTGATTTGCCTGGACAGCACTGATATCCTAACACTATGGAGCCAGATGGACTTTTTTAAAAGCAGGATTAGCTATTCAAAACTAGATTGCAGGGAAGAAAAAGAAATAGTGAGTTTCTTCTGCCAACTGCTTATCATTGGATTAGCCAGGATCTTACACAAGTGTTTCAAAAGAGGAAATGACTGGTCTCATGTGAAGGTTACACCCACAATAATCAGAATACTTTTTTATTTCTGTAGTAGGGAAGATAGAGCATGGACTCACTGTTCTCTATGTTGGAAGATCAATCCGCAGATGCATTAACAAGTGTTTCTTTTGCACTACTTTCTCCTAAATTACAGATTCTGAAGAGTTTACCTTTTCTAGTGTAGCTTTTCTAGTGTAGCTCTAATACCAGATTTCTGAGCAAAGCAACAGAAGTTCATGACACACAGAGGCACAACACACACAGACACACACTCCAAGAACTCACCCCTTTTGGATTAATTAAAGCAAACGGAAGGATGGAAGCGGTCTGCATTAGAAACAGTCTGCTGTTAAACTATGCTGTTAAACTAAAGCAAACAAAATCCACTCCATCTCTAATAATGTTATTGAATATTTTTAACTCTTACTAATTTGAAGAGGGATTCACATTATTTGTTTCCTTATCTTTGAAACTTTAAATAAATATCCCGCAAGCATAAAGTTGGTATGTCATTAGCATGATACAAAGTAAAGCTGTGAAACGTCTGTGAGAGCAGCGTGGGAGTATCACACCAGCGTCGTAATCAGTATTGTCGTTGACACGCTGAGCCACAGGATGGCAGTGTATCGTTGGGTAAAGACAAGGAATCGGCTACACTCCTCTGAAAACCAGCTTTGCAGATTATACTTTCACCTGCTGTTACAGGACTTTTGTCTTTTAGGGCCATCGTATTCTAATTTTAGCCCAAGAAGGATTTTTCGAAGGATTTGGTTAAATATATCCACAAAGAAGTGCTTTAAAAAATAACACAATAAACCCTAGAGAATAAGAATAACTTGAAGAGTTTACAGCTTCTTCTCAATTGCAGACTCCACGACCTTGTGAACAGTAGATCACCTTGGGATGCCAAATATAACTCCACGTTTCCACTTCTGCTGAATCCAATATTAAAATAGTTCTATTCTGTGAGAATTGGTTTAGCCTTGTAATTAGAGGCAGCAAAGAAAAATTACAATTCTAATGAGTTTTGTAGGAAGCACCACAGAATGGCCTTTGAAAGGTCACTTGGAAAAGTCTGTGTCAATGTGTGTGACTCTTCTAAAAGTTGGGCACTTTGGTTTCATCAGTGGCCAGTGCCTCTCCTGAGATAGAGAAAGAGGCAGCAATGAACTCAGTGACAGATAAGGAGAGTTGCAGTGTCTGAGTGCTCGAGTCTGACCTTTCCCCAGCTGGTGAGAACTGCTAAAACTGAGTGCTTCTTGGAAGTTAAGTTTCCACACATGACCTTATACTTTGGCCATTAACTGCCAAGTGGAGCACCCTGTGTGCTGGTCTTGGCTGTTTGTATGAAGTGAAAGGCCAGGGGAAGAGGGGGAGAATAGTACTGCAAAATTGCTCTGTTCCTTTTATTTATTTGTTCTGAAGTATTCCAATCCATAATCCACAGCATAATTTTAAAACAGTTGCAAAACAAAGCAAGCACAAAGAGTGGCAGGTTTTAAGTGGGGGACAGCTCATCCCTCCCAGTTCCCAGCTGTTGATATTTAACTTTCTTCCAATGTGTAAAGAAGGAGGGTCAGGGTAGTTTGATATACTCAGTTAAATTCTGGGAGATTAGGGGCAAAATAAATTCCAGAATTAGGACTCCTTCCATTCCTTCTTCTGAAGGGACAGCTGTTAGCTTACACACCTAGGTGAGAGGAGCAAACCAGACTGATCCTTTTGCCTGAGATTTAAAAAGCTGTCTGTGGTCCTTTTTGGGGTTTTGGAGCATAGCTTTCTTTAGGAGCCACAGTTAAAAAAAAAAAAAAACCAAACAAAAACCAAAACAACAAAACAGATCTGTCGTTTTACAGGCAATTATGTAAACACAGACATTTATCAAAGAACTTGTATAGGTGCAGTAAATATTAGTAAATATGTGGAATATCTTATGGTGGATGACAGCTGCAGATTTCCAGCCAGTGGGATACCAGTTGTGCAGCAGAGTAGTTCAGAAAGTTGGTGAACTGCTTGGGCTGTGTCTTTTCCTGAAGGTGCTTTAGGGATAGGCTGCAGGATAGTTGACAGCAGCAGCCCATTTCTATCTGCTGTTGTTCCCTAGGTGACATCTTACTACTTCATAAGGTCAGCAACAGCCAAGCTCAGGGTCTTCCAGAAAAAATGGTTTCAGGCATAAGCTGCCACACTGGAACACTTCACGTGTGCCACAGGTAGTTCTGTGCTGGAGCCTGAGGGGTATTTAAGAAATCTAACAGCCAGCAACAGGTTCCGTGAAGTGCTCAGGGAGTGCCACCAGTGCCCATCTGTCCCAAACTCTGCAAATACAGACACAGAGCAGCTTTGGGCAGGCTCAGTTCCCATGAGCAATTATAGATCTATGCGGGTGCAGTGAAACTAGAACTTGCTAGAAATATGGACATGCTGTATGATCAGCTTCAGTGTGCCAGGAGAATGGTCACAGCATGTGGTGTCCTCCTGCCAGGTGATGCAGGCAGAAGTTATGTGATCTGTTCAGCTGAAAGTTCTTCTTGGGGTTGATCACACAGGAAGTGC
>NW_008593145.1:524-1120 GCF_000691845.1 Merops nubicus | reverse complement strand
GGGCACAAGACTGAAGTTATGTTTAGGTTGCCAGCCTCTGAATATAAAGAAATGCGGGATGATATTAAGACCATAAAGGACGAATTTAAGATTATGAAGGATGAGTTTAGGGAATTTAAAGAAATATTGCTAGAGCTAAGATGTGAGTTTGTGGGAGCAGGGCAGGAAGATGTAGAGGGGGATGAGGAACTGGCAATGAAGCATGATCAATTGCTCCAACATTATAAAGACACTTTGGCAACAAATGAGTGATTAAGGCTCGAGGTTTCGACATTAACAGATAAGAATAAAGAACTACAGGTGGAAAGTGTAACCCTGAAGGCAGATAGCCAAAGGCGGAAGGAAGCCTATCAAAGTGATATAGAACAAACGAGACATAAATATATAGGGATACAAAAGGAATTTGGTGAATTACAACAATGGTACTTAGAGATAGCCCCCTAGCCGCCAATTATTCGGGACGCTGGACCCAGCGATCCGAGTTTGAATCTTGGTGAGACCTCCTTAGCATTTCCCGCAGTACCCCCCCAAATTACTCTGAGTCGCCCCGTGTCTTTGGGTGCCCTATCCCAGTCTGATATAGATCAAACAGTTAA
>NW_008593145.1:0-236 GCF_000691845.1 Merops nubicus | reverse complement strand
ACGTCTGTGTCTGTGCAGAAAGGAGGTGCCGCCCGGGCAGATACAGAGACCAGGGACAAACCATATACCGCTATGGACCTGGTGAAGTTAAAGCAATTGTTTAGCAAGCTTCCAACTGAAACTGAAGCCGAATATGTTATGCGAGTCTCCCTTACCGGAGGGGATGAAATTATAAACATTCACCCACACAAGCTCACCACACACTTGCATGTGAACTGGAAAACATTCCAGAAATC
>NW_008593144.1:3515-16023 GCF_000691845.1 Merops nubicus | reverse complement strand
GTACTTAAAGTGAACTTGCAAGCAGACACCAGAGCTTTTACTAAAAAATTAGGTGTGCATTAGCAAGGATGCTAATTGCTGGGCCAGCTTCTCCTCCCCCAGAGGTCACAAGGTGTTAAGTCTCCACCTTCTTCACCCCAGCTTGGATTTAGTGGGAGGAAAGCAAGGAAAAGTGAGAAGGGAAGTCTAAAATGTGGATGGAGGAAAGGGGCAAAGGGATGGACAGCCAGAGGCCATCACCACAATGAAAGTTTGCTCTCCCATCCTTGCCCAGTTGGAGGCTGTCTCATGCTGGTGAGAGGTAGAGAGGATCAAGCTACCAACCTCCTAGAGCAGCCAGGATGCTCAAAAGGCAATGAGAACATCCCTGTGTGGAAGATGTCCTGTTGAAGAGAGGTCCCCAGTGGAGATGGACAGCACAGAGCTCCCCTCCAAGGGTGTTTCCCATTCCTAGCCTTGTAGGTGGCCCCACTGCTCCTGGCTGTTGCCTCACCGTGACAGCTCAGGAGGTGTAACCTCACCATCCTCTTGGCAGAAAGCTCCTTCTGCCTCTCAAAGCTTTGGGGAGGCAGATTGAGGAATTGCTGCGTGGCTTCCCGAAAGGAAGAGATCACAAAGAGGTGACCCTCAGCCCTCCCTTACCATCTGATGGGGCTTCCACCCAACTTTGTCCAAAATCTGTGGGCAAAGAGCAGTGCTCTAACCACAGGCTAACCCTCTCAGGGAGGCTGGCTGGGATCCTGGTGGAGCTGGAAGCAACTTGAGACCTGGCCAGCCCAAGCAGAGTATTTTGTTGTTGTTTTTTTGTTATAAAAATGATATTCATTAAGCCCCAGGAATCAGGCAAAGTTCCCCTCTTCTCATCAGGCCAACGTGCTCTTCTGCAATTGATCTTGAAAGAAGGAGATGGGGGGAAAAAAAAGACCTAGGAAAATAAAACTTACTTGGCACTGCTGATTAAAACCAGTTTGTGTTAGGCTGGGTTTGCTCAAGGTTTATTCCATTCTGGTCCCTTCCATCCACATAAGGTTTGGTTTAATGACTGTGGGCTTATATGAATCTATTAATTTGGGGTTTTTTTTCTTCCTGAAGGTTTCATAACAACAATGCCTGTTTTTTTCACACAGCACTTTACAGCCACACGTCTGGAAACACGTTGCAAAGGGGCAATTAGTGTCAGCTTGATGCTGAAGATGGAGAAACTCAAGCAGAGCTTGACTCCATCTCACAGCACCCATCATCTCATAGGAATAGGGTGGCTCAGGATCACAGAGGAGGGGACAGTCCCAAGGATGGATGTCACCCACACTCATGTGACCCACAAGAAGAGGAGGAAGAGGAGTGTTTTGATAACAACAGGCTTCAAAGACCCCCCCTGCAACCACTCACACCCCAAATCCAGTGCTGGGGGAGCCCACTCCCATGAAGTGCTGACAGTCAGGGGTTTAGAAGCTTTTCTCCTCTGAGAAGTTCTTGTTTCTTTTCTCCCCTCCAAGTATTTTAATGGGAAAATCTGGAAAGGTTAGAGCTCAGAGCAGGAAAACAGCAAGATAATATTATTTGAGGTAAATTTCTAACCTTTCACTTGGGCTATGTGGGAGGCCAGAGAAAATGTTATGTGCAGGGGAATATTAAAGTATTAATATTATGTCTAGCTTGAGATTAATCAGATTCCAGAGGCATATAATAACTGCCTGCTCAGATATGGATGGGTGGAGGTGTGCTTTTCATGAGCAGCCTCACAGGAGGAGGACCACAGCCCCCAGGGAAACAGGTCCTGGGGCAGGACACGTTGCCTTGCACCACAGGTCTGAATCCAGCCCCCCAGGAGTCCTGGGGAGTGGGAGGGGGCTGAGCCTGGCTGCCCTCCCACCCTCCTGCAGCCAGGGTGCAACTGCAAGCTTGTCTTCCCTTCTTTCCTCCTCTAGGAGGAAAGGACAGTGGAGAGAGCTGCTACCCAACCTGGGCACCACCAGAGATGCTGACCCCAAACCTGCCCCCCCAATTTGGCTGGATGGGCTTCTGCAAATGAGAGCTCATGGGCTGTGCCCAGCCACATCTGCCGATTTGCTGCCAGAAATATTGTGGAAATAGCTCCAGCCCTTGTCAGAGCTGCTGGCTGAAACACCACGGATGAGTCTCATGCAGAGGATGAGCCTCTGCCAAAGCTCAAAACTGTCTCACCCTAGGATGCTGCACAGACTCCTGACCTCCCCTTCAGGTCCAGCTCACGTCAGGCTGCAGCATCTCTGCTGCTGACTGCTTGCCTGATAGAGAGTGATAGGATCATCGACAGGCAGAGCAGCAGCCAAACTCCTCCCTCCACACCCACATCACACCCCAGAGACCCAAAGTGCTGGAAAACCAGAGGGAGGAACAAGTCAAGGCACTCACCCACCACGGTGGACGTGAAGAAGGGAGTGAGCTGAGTCAGGGGTCTCTGTAGGAGACAGAAACACCCAGGCAACAAGTCCAATTATGTTGTAGTTTCCCAGAGAAAGACTCATGATCTTGCCCCACCATCCTGGGAATTCCACTTGCTGTGGAGAGTCAGGGAGCCCTTTCAATAACCAGAACCTCCACCCAGCACATACATCAAATAAACAACCTCCCAAATCCCCTGCAAGGAGAATCAGCTCTTATAGAGGTGGCTTCCTGCCCCACCTCCAAGTTCATGTGGAAGTTGGGGGCACCTGGGGGTGTTCTCCTCATCAGTTCCCACCCAAGGTTGGCCAGACCCAATCAGGAGGGGCTTTCCTGCCTGGTTCTGGACATCATCTATATGCCCACCCTCACCCAGGGCTGGGGTTTAACCCCAGCACTTCAGCATCCCAGGATGCCTGGCCCTGGATGGTGCTCCTGAGCCTCTGCTCAGCCAAGAGGAGCACCCAGGAGCCACAGAGAAGCAGCTGAGGTGGTGCTGGGTGCATGGGCTGGGCAAGGGCAGGCAGCTGGGAGGAGCCAGGGGCAGGGAGGGGAGTTGGGGGCAGGCGGAGATCAGAGCCAGCCGAAGAGCTGCCAACCATATTTCACTTTTCTGCTGATCCCCAGAATCCTGCCTATAGATCATCCCCCCAGGAGCAACACGTGGATCTCATTCTGTAATGCCAGGCCTCGCTGAGCCATCACCCCCATAAATCCTGATGCCCTGACACCAGCTTTTCATCATTTCACTGGAGCTTGGAGGGAAGAGGGAGAGGAGGGAGCCTAGGCTTGGAAGGAGAGATGGCTCCTCTTTCCTCATGGCCTTCATCCTCCTTCATCCCCCTCCCTCTATTTCACCTATCAGCTGATAACATGTGGGTCCCATTTCCCTCCACCCACCCCACATCTGAGGCATGTTTGCAACTGCTCTTGATTAAAAAGGAGAAAAAAAAACCCTTGGGTTTCAGGCTTGGTGGTGCATGGAGCTGGCTCTCTCCTGCCCTCGAGGCTATGGGCCAGTTTGTCCCCTGGGGTTCCCTGGCAGGGGCAATACTCTGCCTTCTAATTGTTCTCCCAGATCACTTTATCTACTTAAACAAATACAAAACAATCTTGGTGGCATCAGGAATAAACCCAGGTATTCTGAAGTAGGAGATTTTAAGAGGGGGAGAGTGTTTCATCCCAAATATTTTTCAGCGTGAAAAATCAGGAGTGGTTTTTTTGTTGTTTAGAAGAATAGAAACTAAAGCCAGAAAATCTGGAATTTTTAAATCAGAAGGGAGGGAATTAATGAAGGGGAAAAAAAGCACACAAAGACAATTCAGTGCAGAGCTCAGGCCCAGTTAAATCACCTCCCAGCACCATCAATAGCATTTGGAAGATGCATTTATTTACCTATCAATCCACTTGAGTGGATGATGGTCTCAATTTCCAGCCTTCCTCTTCCATGGTGACCCTTCCATTGTGAATTAGATCCTCCAGAGGTTTTTCTGTGCTGAAGCTGCTCTGCTGCCCTCCCAGCTGTGGGGTTGTATGGAGGGGGAAGCTGCAGCCACCCAGCCCTGTGCCAGGGCTCTGGACCTCACCCCTGTGCCTTGGGGAGGAGCTGATGGAAGAGCAGCCCCTATGATTTGGAAGGATCCTGCACCAATCTCAGCTAATTCAGCCGATTCTTTGAAGCTGCCACAGACTGGAGCTTATGAGGAGTAAAGAAAAATTTAGAAAAACACAAATGGAGAAAAGATACTGAGAGGGAAAGATGGTGAATGGCAAGAAGGGAGTTAATGAGAGCCAGAAACGCACGTCGGAGAAATGTTGACTTTATTTAGCATTAATTGCAGGAAAGAGCCTATAAAGTGTGGTAAAAAATTATTAAGTACCACTATGCAATGCCAGCTTTGTGCCAGCCATCCCCACGAAACAGGTGTATTATTCCTAGTTCCCTAGGTATAAATAAATAATTGCTTTTCCACATCTCTTTTTTTTTTTTTATTTTTATGGTGGCATTTCATTATTTTTTACTGCCATATTGTTCTGCCTCCAATTCCCCCAGAAGAGATTTGGAGGTCGGAACGGGCATGCAGCTGAAAGGGGGGTGGCACGTGGGAGCTGGGTGGGCCACGAGGGTTTCCAAAATCACAGCATCCCTGGGGAGCAGGCAAAGCCTGAGCCCTCTGCCCACGCTTCCAACCAAAGCCTCACCTGTGGTCCCAGCTCTGACCACGATCTCCAGATGAAGGCAGCAACCCAAAGGGAAGAGCTGCAGCAAACAGGTCGCCCAAATTACCTTCCCTGAGAGAGGGATTGCCCTGGGACAGAATATTTTGGAGGATATCACCCTGATTCAAGCACCAGCATCGTGTCAGCCCATTTATCTTGATGGCAGGGACAGAGAGCTGGGTTTTCCCTGAGCTATCCCATCCATCTCTGCCTCTCCACGTGGAGATGAGAACAGCAAACCCAAACCCTGTATTCCTCTCCACTTATTTTCCACTCATGATCTGCCCAGATGCTCTTCCCAGCACCATTCCACGCAGCCTCTGCCATCTCCAGAGTTCAGGACAGCGAGGGCAGATCACATTTCTCCTGAGCAATGTTTATATCAACATTTTTGGGCTTGTTTTCTCCAGCCTCTCACTTCTCAGAAGGAGACCCAGCAGGGAGAGGAGCTCTGGCTGCCTTTTCCTAGCGATGCCTCTTGCTTCAGATGAGGCCACCAAAGACGCTTGGGGAAGCAACGATTCCCTGGTCATGCCTCAGCCCAAGCTCTGACCTGGAACCGTGGGCTCTGCAAATATGCATAAATCTTCAGCTCACGTCCAAATCACTGCAAGGTTCAGTGGAAACAGCAAAACTGCCAACGAATCCAACCTCAGCTTTACTCCAGCTCGGGCATGATTTATGACTTCAGGTGGGAGCCATGAAACAGGAGGGCTTCAACCCCCAAGCTGGAGGATGGTCCAGAGGTGGTTGTGTTCAGTGCTGAAGAACTCAGGAGAGCCAGAAGCAGCACAGATGAAATGAAACAGCACAAACATCCCCACCAAAGCCTTCAAACCCTGTTCATCCTGCGTTGAGTAATCATAGCTGACGTGCAAATCAGCGTCCTGCTCGAGTCAGGGAGTGGCAATGAAACAAATCAAAGAATAATAAGGGCCAGCAAGCAATAAAGTTGCTTTTTTTCTGTTTGAAAAGTAGCAGCTCGCTCACTTCAGCGTTTGTGAATGGTGCTTCCCTAAGTGCAGAATCCTGCAATTGTTCTGTGGTATTTCAGGACATTTATAATGGCTTTTTAATATTTATTCCCCTATCCAAATATTATCATAGACAGTAGGAGACACAATTATTTTTTCCTGCCCAAAAAAAAAAGAGGAAAGAGAGAGGGCTTCAGCCTCCACAACCTTATTTTCTAGGGAAGAACAGGGAAAGATGCTTCTTTTGTTCTCTCTGGCAAAGATCCCCCAGCCAGAAGCAGGAATTATCATCCCTGCAGAGCACTAACGAGGACATTTCCTCTCCTTTCTCTCACCCTCATTAGCTGTCTATATATTAGCTTGGAAAAACTAACCACAACAACAACTGGCAGAAGTAACCAGGTGGCATGACCAAGAAGACTTTTGACCTGTCTAAACATCCCTGCTGCATATCACTAGGAGCCTCCAAATGATTCTTCTCATCCAGCCCTTGAATTTTGAGTCTCTTCGACAGCTCAGCTGAGAAAACGACGGGTGGGGAGGGGCAAGGGGGGGGGATTTCTCCATCCTTACCCTATTGAAGGGCACCACGAGGAGCTGCTCAGCTCCCAGCCTGCAGTTTACAGCCTGTGTTGACGTGGGCTCAGGGCTCTAACATCTGTACCCCAGCCCCGTGCCAAGTTTGTCTTTTTTCCAACCCTCAGCATCGCCCTCCACGTGCGTTTAAATCTCCAAAGGGAAACATGCATCATGGGTTTGGAGTAAAAAGGTGATCCCGGGAGGGAGGTTACAGCAACACCTGCAATGTGCTGGGGCTTTTCCAGCCCAAACCTATCAGGATTGTGGCACAGAGCTTCCAGCACCCCCCCTCCAGGACCCGCCGACAGCCCTGAGCTAATAACTCCCAACACAGACAGTTTACAACACCCCGCAGGCTCTGGGGTCAGCAGGGGATGAGGAATGGGTCACCCAGCCAGCAACCTGGGGGCTCAGGGGGGGTGATGCTGAGCAGGCAACAGCCCCAGGCAGCACCCAGGCCAGGCTCAGCGTGGCAGGGGTCTGGTGGAAAGGGCACGTGCCACGTCAAGAGAGAGATGCCAGCAGCAATTGGGGTGCCATGGAACAGGACAAACCAAATTCCTGCTTCCTGCTTGAACAGCAGTTGAGCAAAGTCTGTCTCATGGCTACCTCCAAGTGCTTCAGTTAGAGTTTCCCTTCATTTCTTGATGCTGAAGGTGAGCAGGGTGTCCTTGTGGCTTTACCCAGTTCTCCTCCTCCTCTGCTGGGTGCCACCCCAAAGGGAGCTGGGGGTGAAGGGCCCTTTCTGACAGTGAACGGGGCGTTTCCCTCTTCCCAGGGGCATTCCCAACATCCCCCTCCTGTTCTGTGTCCCTCTGCAGCCTCCTGGGTCTTTACCAGGCTCCGTGACACGGCCACTGGTGCCTTCAGAGGGCTGAGACCAGCTGGAGACCCTCAGGGAAACATCCCTGCTGCTGAAGGGGTTTAAATCATCGAATCATCATAGAATCATTTAGGTTAAATCACTGCAGGAGTAAGAAGGAAACCATTTTACCTTCATGCCACGTTAATTCCTTCACACAGACAAAGCCTAGGGCAGCCTCCTGATTTTTCATAGCTATTTCTCACCCCCATGATCACAAGTGACATGACCACAGATGTCACAAAAAAAGCCACTTGACCCCAGCCCTCTCTGTTAAAGCCTAACACGGCTGTCCAAGTCTGATCAGGTTTTTCCTGAGTTCTCTTTCAGTGCAAGCCCAGAGAGATTCCCAGCTCTTCCCCAAGGAAAAAGTAACCATGCACTGAAGGGTTTCTGCAGGACCCACCTTGTAAATTCAATGAGATTTGTAACAAGGGGTTGGGGTGGGTTTTTTTTCTTTCCTCCTTTTCTTTTCACAAGTGAAAGTGTGAGACAAGGAACCAGGAGTCTGTCTGCTATGGAATATTCCTGCAGTCCTTAGGGCTGTGGTTTATTTTACTAGTGGTGACTAGTTCAAGCCACATTTAGTCAATAAATATGAGATATGAGGTCACTGCACCATTTAGCTGTTACCCTGTCTACATATTTCACAGCTGGGCAGTAACCTTTTAACTGGCGTCTACCTCGGTGGGGAGTCTCCATAAAAAAAGAGCCAGGATCCATTGGTCGTGGTGGGGGATCAAGGCATAGGAGCACCACTGAGATGTCCAAGAAATCCGAGTGGGAGAAAGGGAAAGCTCAGGGCTTCACTCTTTGCTTTCTCTCCCTGCTTTCCAGGCACAGAAGCCTCCAAGCTGGTCCTGCATCTCCACGCGGATGGAGCAGCGCATCCCACGTGCTGAGCTTCACCAAGAGTTTCCCCTTCTGCCTAAAAGGAGGTTCTGGGGAGGCTGGTGTTGGTTTCTTCTCCAAAATCACTGATGATGCTAGAGGAAATGGCCTCAAGTTGGACCAGAGGAGGTTTTGATTGGATATTAGGAAGGAATTCTTCCCTGAGAGAGGGGTTAGACACTGGAAGGGGCTGCCCAGGGAGGTGGTGGAGTCCCCATCCCTGGAGGGGTTCAAAAAATGAGTAGATGCAGCACTTGAGGCTATGATCTAGTGGTTAGGGAGATGCTGGGAGAAAGGTTGGACTTGATCCTAGAGGTCCTTTCCAACCCTAGTGATTCTATGACTCTTTCACATGGAAATGGGCCAAAAAGGCAAATTACCTCTACTTTCCTGCTTGACAGAGCAAACCTATCCAAGTCAAACCTTTCCAAGGTGTTAGTTTCTCCTGTTACCTGTCTGAGAGGCTTTAACTGGAATTAAACCTCTTTAAAAGACAAATTCTCCTTTTCCCTAGTCCATACCTTCTCCTCTCTGCCTTTGTTTTGCTTTGGGATGAGTAGGACCCTTCCCTGTTTCCTGAGCTGGTCACTCTGGTAGGATTGGTTTAAGATGGAGCATCCCTGAGTCCAACATCAAACCTTCACACCAGCACACGTTGCAACAAGAGCAAACTTTCTGTGACAATCCCAAGTATAAATTGTGAAGAGCTGCTGCATCCCCAGCCCTGCTGCTGCCCTGCTTTGAAACCTCCAAGGTTTTAAGTAAAAGGATCTTCTGCAATCCCACCTTGTGCCCATCCTGCTCCACCACTGGCACGGCCCAGGGCTTTGCTCCAGAGCTGGTGGCTTCAGTCCACGAGCAAGCAGTGAGAGGGATGGAGGTACCCAACAGCAACAAGATGCACGAGGGGCTTCAGTGAGAAGTGGGCAGGGAAGGGACAGCAGAGGCCAGGTTAGGGAAGCCACCCGTGGACCCGTGGACATGGGGCTGTGCTGCTTCAAACCATCCCTGCCACCCTGCTGCTGTAGGTGTGCCAAGACCCAGCACCTCAGCTGGCCTCACCCTTCCCTGCAAACCACCCCCTGAGGACCAACAGCCCTCAGAGGGACACGTGGGCATGGCAAGAAGGACTTGCAGTGATGCCAGCTCAGATGGACACGCCCCAGCACAACAGGGCAGGAGGGAGGGAACACAACACCCTTCTTTTGGAGCCTCCCCCTCCTAACGATGCTCAGTGGCACAGACAACCCCCTGCACCACCAACAAGGGGCTGTGGTTGGACACCCACCCCCCTGAGCCTCCCCCAGCCCCCTGGGGCACGCTGGGACCAGGCAGTCGTGCCCCACACTATTCTCAGATGCCACTAATACACTTGTAATGCTGGGCCCAGCGACAAGAACAACATGAACTAACCCTGCACCCACCCACTGAGAACACCGAGTGTGTCACCCTCCTCTGTGTCATCTGTTTAAAAATATCTCTCGGCCTTTTTCTTTATTTTTTTCCCCTTTTCTTTTCATATTTATTTATCTTTTTGAACGCCTCACTGAGCCAGGTGGAAAAAGTTTGCATCAGAGCCCAGGCAGAGGATGGTCACGGGTGTCTGCTTGTTTTATGTTCAATGGGAGGAAAGAGGGGAGGGGAAAAAAAAAGTGCAATTACATGTTCTTTGGGGAGAGGTGTGGCCACTGGCACAGAGAGAGGCTTCAGCCTAAACCACACAGACAGATGCTCAGGGAGGTGGCATTGGTGGCCAGTGGAAATACACCAAGAGGGGCAGCCTGCAGCTGAGATTTTATGGGAGCGAAGGGATTAGGAGCTAATTGAAAGGCTGAGGAAGAATTTGGTCCTCTTGAAGGCTTCCACTTGGTGTTAATCCCTTCACCCAAAGCTCCAGAAGTTGGCAGCCTCAGGTGACAAAGTTTGGGTCCCCATCCAGACCTCTGGGCACTCGCTGCAGCTCAGGACCCCCTGGCAATGGGGCTGGTGGCCGTGGCCACCCCAAGCAGCAGGTCCCCAGCAAAGGGCAAAGCCACAGCAGCCTCCAGGAGCCCAACCCAGCAGCTCACCGAGGGCCGTGCCCTGCACAAGCACCCTCTCACCAGCTGCAGGTTTTATTTTTCCCCAAAAAAATCCCAAAGTGTTGAGGTTGTATTTAAATCAATACACACAGTTAGCTTTCAAACCCCAAATGGAGGCATCTGGGAGCAAGGCGTGTTTGGAGAACAGATAAAAGCAAACAAGTCAAAGAATGGGTCAAATCACAGGCAGAAGGGGAATTCTGCCAGCTTTGAGGCAAAAAAGAAAGGGGTTTTAAGGCAAAACTGAAGGTATTGGTACACTGGGAAACAATGGAAGTGCAGGAGAGGGAAGAAACCAACTTTTTGGTAAAATAAAAGCTGAATCTCTTTACGTTGCCCATGTCTGGCCAACCAGCCTTGCCAAAAGGACTTTAAATGAAACCAAGAACAACTGCACTTGTAACAGGTACACTGGAGACAGGATGAGCTGGAGCAACACAGGCACGTGGAGCTGGAAAAGGCTTTGTTCCTTTTCCCTTAAAATTTCTGCTGCCCCTCTAGAGGGGCAAACTATTCCTTCCTAACCCAGCAGAGAGTGGCTCACGTTTCTAGATGTTCTATTTCATTGCCTGGTGTAAACTTTCCCAGGTTTTTTTTGTCCTTTCCTTCTCCACAGGTTTCCAGATTCCCAGAAATTTTGGACTTTCCCCTTGCCCCAACCTCCCAGTCTTACATTTGAGCTGTTTGGGCTTCACTCCATCACAGAATCATTCCTGCAATGATCTCCCAGGTACAAGAACAGCCTTTCTACTCCCCATGCTCTTCATGCCCATCACCAGAAAACACACTTGCTCCATGTGGCTAAATGGCTAAAACAGTCCCAGCTTAAAGTATTAAATGAAGCTACGTTAGGTTTTGAGGTTTGTTTGGGGTTTTTTTAACCAGACAAAAGCACAGCCACCTAAAATACTCCAGTGGTGCTGAAGTATCCACACTCCTGTTGCTCCTCAGGACCTGCCAAGCCATGGGAGGTATGATACAGCCCTAGCTGCACTCCCTGGGGAAACCTGCTGGCAGAAAACTCATCCCTGAGCCCTCCAGAGCTGTGGCTGGAGCCCAGTTCCACCAGAACACTGAAACTCAGTCAACACAATCCTGTCTTGCCCCATGAGGCACAAAAGCATCCAGAGCAGGACAGTGCTGTGCCTGTCATCCCTTCAGCCTAATTTAATCACGCATTAAAACAGGGCTTGTGCTGTTTTGGATTCTTTATCCAGGATGGGAGAAGGATAAAAACAATGCAACGGGAGGCTCTCAGCTTAAAATCTCTGCCCTTGATGGTTTTTTTCCCTTCCTTTCTTGCTTTCTTCCACAACAGCAAGGCTGAGACACCAAATCAAATTGCTGGCCTCACGCACGGCTGCTGCAGGGTAGGAAAAAAGCAATTGAGTGGTGCCTACAATTGCCCTGCTGTGGCTTTCAGGAGGCTCCAGTGCCAGGCTCATTTGGGGCAGTTTCCCGTTTTTCTATAGCAGATAGAAGGAGAGAAGGGAGATGCAGCTCAGCTGAGCTGCTCCAGCTTGCAGCTCTCACGCCCTTGGGCTGAAAAGCTCAGTGCAGCGTGCTCAGAGCCCCAGCTCAAGCCTGGGGTTAATACCAAGCCCAAAGCAGCTTCTCTACTGTGAGGCAACAGATACATTCACTACCAGCTGGCTCTTGCTGCTGGAAGCCAAGGGATGGGGTTTGATTCCATTGCTTGGCAGTAATGTAGTTTTTCAGTGTGGACGGTGGCTGATGGGACAGCTTTGGAGCTTGTGTGAGCCTCTTCCAGCTCTGAGTAGTCACAGGAACATAAATCATAGAATCATGGATTTGTTTGGGTTGGAAAGGACCTTTAAAGTCATTGAGTCCAACCCCAGCCAGAGCAGGGTGCTCAGAGCCCCGGCCAACCTCCCCTGGGATGGTTCCAGGGATGGGGCAGCGACCACCTCTCTGGGCAGCCTGGGCCAGGGGCTCACCACCCTCAGTGTCCAAAATTTCTTCCTTATATCTAGCCTAAATCTCCCATCTTTTAGTTCCAAACCATCCCCCCTTGTCCTGTCCCAACAGGCCCTGCTCAAAAGTCTGTCCCCTGCTTTCTGACAGGTCCCCTGAAGTCCCCAAAGGCCACCAGAAGGTCTCCCTGGAGCCTTCTCCTCTGGAGGCTGAACAAGCCCAACTCTCCCAGCCTGAGCTCCCAGCAGAGGGGTTCCACCCTTGGGTCATTTTTGTGGCTCTTCTCATCACTGAGATCCCTCAGGTTTAGAAACCACTGAGTCTACAACACTTGAGCCTGATAGATGAGCATTAATTCATCACCCTTCAGCCATAAAGACTCATATTAAGGATCTAGAACACACAAGTATGTTGAATGCATTGTAAGGAGAGTGATTTCCAGGGCACTCCTGTATTTTCAGGACCCAGCTAAGTGACAGTGACCTCGTGCTGAGCCACTGAGCTGTGCCCAGCTCCTCAGACAGACGTTCCAGGCTCACACC
>NW_008593144.1:0-3484 GCF_000691845.1 Merops nubicus | reverse complement strand
TGCTCAGAGCTCCCCCAGATCTCTGAATCAAGGAAATGCCACTCACAAACAAGCTTCTTCCAGCCTCAAGGGGCCTCACTGAACTATCCACCTCCTTTCACCCAGCTCATCTGTGCAAATAAAGAGGGGCCACTTCAAGCAGCAGCATCCAGCCCTTCCACGTGAGGCTCGTGCCCAGGCAGGACCAGCGAGCAGGCTGGTCCCCACAGCCCCTCGTTTGAGCATCTTCTGGTCCTCATGGGGAGGGCAAAGCACAGCACACGCCGAGTCCTGCCGTGGATGGAGCTTAAAAATGCCTCTCATCCTCTGTGCCAGGGAAGGATTCCACCAGGGCCAGCAGGTCCCATCACCAGCACAATGCCTCGGATGACGTGCCGCTGCAGCGGGGGACTTCAAAAGGAGAGGATTATTGGCTAATTGGATGTCTGGTCTCAATTAGGGCAGAAGGGAAACGCCATGCAAAGCTGACATGGAAAGCTTCAAACATCTGTAACAACAAGTGGCTCGTTTACAACGGACCCAGCTAGGAGCACGCGAGCAGGAGGCAAACCTTCCTCTGGAGGTGACCAGGGACTCACCTGCCCCCAGACGAGCCCATGGATGATGCTTCAGAGGAGGAAAGACCAGATAGAACCCAACATCACCTCTGTGGGTGGCAGGGATGCGGGTGGTACCCAAAGGAGGAGGTCCAGCCAGTGATCTCTGGCTCCTTCCTCCTTGCAGACAGGGCTCGGCCGCGGGAGAAGGGGCAGCACCCCTGCAGCTCCTTTCAGAAACCTCAGGAAACTCAAATGGGTTTCACCTTGAAATCAAACAGAGATTAGGGCCTAACAAGCAGCTAAAGCAAAGTAATGGCCCGGGCCACATGTTGCAGAGGAGCTGCCATGTGAGGCTAATTATGGCAGCCCAAAGGTTAGAATGGCTGCTCAAGCATTTCCACATGGGCTTCGAGAGATTCCACATGCTCTGGAAGCACCCAAAAATTAAATGAGTGCATCAGTTCAGAGGGAACAACAAGGGATGGCCAGTGCTCCTGCTGTGCTGCAGGGAGAGGCACAGCCCAGGCATGGGGGATGTGTCCCAGATCACCCAGTTAACTGGCACTGGGCTCTGCCAACCAAACGTGGATGATGGCATCGTCATCTCTGGCATGAGACAGCTGAGAGGCAAAGGGCTTCCTTAGAGCTGCTACAACCCCTGCTCCTGGGGAATAAACCCTGGGAATGGTCACACTTCAGGCTCCCTCTCTCTCTCTGCTGGCTGCTGGACCCCAGCCACTGTGTGCCCACATGCCCAGGACCCCCATGGCAGCCAAGCCAGGAGCGAGAGCCCCTTCCCCACACACCACATGCCCCCAGCAACCAGCTGCTGGCCCAGCAGAGCCTGAGGCTGGGTGTGCTCCATCGCTGCCACTTTGACTCTTCAGGCTGGGCTCCTTGAATGCAACAGCACCCGGAGTGCCCATGGCAGCTCTCCCATCCCTGCATCATGGGATGATGATGATGCCCGTGCTCCAAGGGCATCACGCCCAGAGCCGGGGCACGAGCCCGTTTGTCCTGCCCATGGGAAGAGGCTCTGGGAGCCTGGTGCTCGCTCTGCCAGCACTGCCTTCCCCTTGCAAGAGCAGGAGGTGCACACAGCGTTGGCATTTCCCTTCGGGGCTCCCAATTCCATCATTTCACTCCATGCTGCCAGCTGATACCAAACCTGTGTTTGGAGACGTTTGCGTGGCACGCCGACACACGCGCGGGGCTCAACTCCTCTTGCAGAACGTGCTGTAGATCCAGGAATCCCAGTGGGCTCCACAGAATCCCACTCCCACCTTGGCCTCATTTTTTCCCACCTCCAAAAAGGCCCTTTTCTCCCCGAGCCATCCAGCAGAGCCACGGGCAGGGGGGGCTGTGCCCGGGGTGCCCGGGCTCCGAGCTGCGGCTCACCGCGGAACCGCCTCGTCTCTATGACACGGGTCCCAGTGATGAGCTGCAGCCACAGAGGAACTCCCAGCAATTTCCACCCTCAGCAGACGTGGGGTTGCAGCACTGGCTATTTTTGCTGCCCACAAGTATTTTCATTCAGCTGGTTCAAAATCAGGGCTGTGACTGGAGCGGGCTGGGCGCTGAGCGGGCACGAGCAGCTCTTGCTGCATCTCAGTGCCAGGGAGATGCTGTCCTGCCATTCTCACCCCCACGGCAGGAGGTGATTGCTTGGCCACCTTCCAGAGGGGCTTCCAAGCTGGTTTTTCCTTTCTGCTGAGCAATCTGGAATCAGAAAAGCTGCAAGAAAAGCAGTTGTAGAAAACGGACACAGTTTAAGCGTGTGATAGAGTCTGGCCCGAGTGTCAGAGGTTCAATACCATTGCCTTCAATTTAAATCATTTTAAGAAGAAGTGCAAAAGAAAGGTGATGAAAGGGCCCTAACGTTGTTCCCTGGTTGGAAAAACACAGCCCACTTGTGCACTGTGGTAAAGTTTTGCATTTTGGCTAGACATCCCGTGCAGGGCTGTGCTGGAGCCTCTGCTTATTTGAAAAAGTTGAAGTCACCAAGGATCCATGGAGGGAGAAAATGCTTTTGCCTTTCAGGAAGGTGCCATAGGAGCAGCATCTTCCAGAGGAAGGGAGCACAGCTGCTCCTGGGGAGCCCGAGGGGGCCATGGCAAGTGTGGCACGTGACCTCCTGGTCCTAACAGTGCGTGGGTGAAGACCACACTTTGGACTGGCACCTCCTCTTGCTCACTGGCTAAGGCCTGCCATAGATCATAGGATGGTTTGGGTTGGAAGGAGCCTTCAAAGATCATCTAGTCCAACCCACCATGTGCAGGGATGTCTTTCAATAGACCAAGCTCCTCGAAGCCCTGTCCAGCCTGACCTTGAGCACTTCCAGTGATGGGGCATCCACAGCTTCTCTGGCAATGTGTTCCAGTGTCTCAGCACCCTCCTTGTAAAACCTTTCTTCCTTATATCCCATGTAAATCAAATGATAACCACGCTGCCCTCTCTGCTCCCACTTTGGAGTGGTGCTCGAGGCCATCAGAGCTGCTCACGAGGGTTCCCCCTCCAGCCACGCTGCCCAGACTGGGACATGCTGGGATGGGGATGTGCAGCCACGTGCCAAAGCTCTCCCAGCACCCTAAGCTGAGGTAAAAACCCCCCAGCAGCAAAGCTACACCCATCCCTGGGCGTGCAGGATGCCAGTGACCCCACTGCCCACCCCCAGGGGTGCAGGATCTGACATACCCACCCTGGCACCCGGCCCTGCCCAGGGTTCCTGCTGGGGAAGGCTGAGCCCTGTGCATTTTCCAAGAGAAATATCTTAGGTTTGGGGCAGTTTACTCTGTGGAGGCCCTTTGCTGCAGCCCGTCTGCCCTGCCCAGACGTTGGAAGTGCCCTGGCACCGTGTGCCAGCCTGTGGGAGCACCAGCCCTGGCAGCGTGGTCCTGCCTGGGGCCCTGGGGTAGGAACCATGCAGGGAGGTGATGGAGGGCACC
>NW_008593143.1:4527-39255 GCF_000691845.1 Merops nubicus | reverse complement strand
GGGGAGGACCGGGGACAGCGCCGATGACCGGCTGCGCGGGGCCCCTGTGTGCCCCGGGGGTCGCCCGTGTCCATGTCCCCCGGCCCCGCGGCCGGAGAAGGGAGGGGCGCAGCACAGGGCCGTGTTTGTTGCCGCCGAACTGCGAGAAAGGGGAGGGGGGAGATAAAGAGAAAGCCCTTCTCTCCCTCTGAAATAAATCGTATAGGATCTGCGCGTCTGTGACAAAGGCCTCTTTCAGGGAAGAAAGAAGGGACGCACAAAATGCCCAAGGGTGATAGGATGTGAAAGGAGGCTTGTTTTTTGTCTTTCCCCTAGAGCCTCTCTGTGTTTCCCCAGATGAGGCCACTGATCTGGTGCCAGTTCCTTTCCTGCCACATTTTAGATTAGCGAGAGGTACCAAACACCACAGCATGGGTGCCAGCGATTTGCTGCGTCTGCAGAGCTGTGATGTACGTGTCGCCCGACCTCCTTGGCAATGCTCAGTTTGGTCGCCGCTTCCTCGGGAACTCGCCTTTTTTCTGCTCCGTGCGGATTCTGCGTGTGCCTGAGCGCTGGGAGAGGGCCCAGGAGGGAAGGGTGTCACTGTGAAAACAGGACCGGGATATCTTGATCGCTTCAGTGGTAATGGACAGGGCAGGGCAGAGTCGGTGCTGGAGGAGAAGGTTTAGGCTGAATGGAAAGCAACCCTCTGCAGTTGTTCATCAATCACTCTGATATGCTCAGAGGCTTAAAATGCTAAATAACAAGTGGGATCTGGCCAGGCTTCTGAAATGCATGCACAGCACTGGGAACGCCTTTGACACTTTGTCATTTTCCTCCTTGTATACAACCTTCTTAACTCCCACATCCTTCCTCCACCATCCCTGCAGCTGTAACACTTTCCAGTATCTCCTCCTCCCCACAAACTCATCTTTTTTTTTTTTTTTCCCCTTCTTGATATCTTTTTTAACTAGCATTCTGTGGCCAGAGCTAAGAACAATTGCAGGTGAAGATCTGTTTGTTTATATGCTGGTGGAGGAAGTGTTTTCATTAAGGTTGACTCGTCTGGTCTCCCATGACGAGGAACAGTAAGCTGAAGGGACACTCTTGTCAGCTTGAAATCCGGAGAATGTGCATGATGAATGGAGAGCTGTGTCCAGTATTACACCCACTGTCGAGCTCACTGCTGGAAATCTGTGGTTTTTATAAGCCTGTCTTCTGACTGTGTGGGTTTGTCATGCAGTGAAGGAGTAAAAACACACTTCAAACAAAGTTCTGTTAAGTGAACAAAGGAGGCCAGAAGAAAAATACCGGAGTGGGAAGGGAGGGAAGGCAGTGTCTCCAGCTTCTCAGTTCCATCCATTGCAGCCACTGCTTGACCCGATGGGAAATAATGGAGGGAAGAGAAGTTCATTTTTACAACTGAACATTTACTTAGTAAAGTGGAAAGGTTGTTGACTTTCCCCCCAGTGATACAAGAGTTCTCAACACCTTGGTGCATCTGCTCAGAAAACTGGTAATGCTTGAATGTCAGTAGATCACTACCTTTTTGTAATTTTTAAACAACTTTAAGAAGGGAATCTCTTGGAAAAAAACAGGGGGTTCCTTGAGCCTTTTTCACCCCACAAAACTGTAATTTTGATGAAAAAGTGAAAGGAAGACTGCCTAATTAATGCCTTCAAAATTTGTATTTTGCTGGTAGTAGGCTGCAGATTTCTCTTAGTTTGTTGTAGTGATCAGATGCTTCTCAGAGGGTGCCTGTTCGTTTGCTTCTTCTCCACTTCTAACAGATTATTGCCTCATCTGCATGTCTCATCTTGGCAAAAATAAGAATTTCCAATATGTGGTTGTCTAATGGTAGACCACTGGCTGTCATGCTTTGTGGTTTATGCTTCAGGCATTGTTGTTTCAGAAATTCTGTGTTGCCTGCTGGTGGAAGATACAGTGGCGTGAAATACCAGTTAAGTATAAAACCCTGAACAGGCTTCTATGGGAATTTCGATGTTGAGTAAATGTATGTCTTCTGTGAGGGGTAAACAACTTTGGTGTATGGGCATGACAGTCAATAGAAGGCAGAAATGAAGAAGGTGGTACAGACAAGTTGCTTATTAATAGTTTTCATTTTAAGTATCTTTAAGAGTTGACAAATTTTTAATTGATTGGAGTAAGATAAAGCACTGCTGAGGATCTAGTTATTTTTGAGATACTATACTAGATTTCACAATACCTTTATGAGAAATGCCTGAATAGTGTCATCTGAAATGCATGGGTGGAGTCTGATGTGAAAAGGGCCTCTGTGGCCACTGGCTCTATGGCTTACCTGAATTAAGCTAAATACACTAATCTGGGCATGGTATGGTCTACACTGGACTTACGGTGTAATAAAATTGTGGCTGAATGAGTGAAAACTGTCCGGTGCCTTTGTGGTGACTTAACACTGTGATATGGTACATCTTCAGTATCGTATACTCACTTGTGTTAAGGAGAACTTAGAGCTCTTGGCCACCTTATGCCTGATTACTTTTATTTAACCAACATCCTCACTTTGCTGTCTTGCTGCATTATAGTGCTTTTACTTAAGGGAGAGAAAGAGTAGCTCACGTGTTTTCCCTTCCCCCTTCTCTCTGGGGTGCACATTAATAGTTGATTCAAACTTGTTCTATAAAGTTCTGCTTAATTCAGTTTGGGCGCTACTTTGAATGTATAATAATGGCGTTCATTTGTGTCATGGACAGTGCTTTGTAATTTGCTTTATGGGCAGGTCTGCTGCTGGCAGCATGTATTGTCAGAGTGACCTTCCTTCGAGGGGGAGAAAACCAATAACTCCTGTCCCTTTCCTACCCCTGCAGCTCCAACAGAAGTGTCTTCCTAAGTAATTTTGACCCATTTCTTCAATACCAGGACTTGAACCGACCAATCTAATTCACCCGAGCAGTCTCATTGAAATCCAGCAATTAAAGACTGCTTTGGTGACAAAAGGCCTACAGATCTGTATCGTGCGAGTCAGCGACGTACTTGGGGTGAAACCCACAGAGGGGTTTGTGTGCTTCAGGGCGGGGCAACCAGGGTGACTGCAGCCCCTGTGGATCTCGGAGCCCTGAGCAAGGGATGTAGCTGCTGGCTGGGCTGGGCTGAACACGTTGTGCACCTCAGAGCTGCACTCCCAGGGGCCGCTGTGCCAGGGGAAACACTGCCAGGGCCACCCAACGCAAAGTGGCTCAGAAGGAGGTGCAACTCCAGTGCTGCGTCTGCCAGCCGGCGGGGTGTCTCGCTTGGCGCTACAGTGGCTTGCTTTTAGAGTTTAAAAATATTAACCTGCTTCTGATAAGACAGTAATCATTTTTTTTTAAAAAAAAAAAAGGCAGCTTTGTATTTTGTATTTCAATATGTGACAAACATGCAGGTGTAGAAGAATCACGATTTCTAGCATTTGTGTCCCCTCATGGGTTTTGCCATCCGTGCCTGACTTCTAGACTGAGAAATGACAGATCCAGATGAAACGTGAAAGGTTTAAGTTGTTTTGGTACTTTTGAAAAGCACACCACGCTTCTTATGGATCATGTAGGCCTCATTAGCACTGTGCTGTAGGGCAGTCTCACTTCTTAATGTGCTCGAGCACTAGTTTGGTTTCAGGCACGTAAGCTGCCTCTCAGTTTGAGAGTGGTCAAGTCAAACCTGTCTGTGGGAGATGTTCTTGAGCCCTGAAACAACAAAGAGGCCTGACCTTAAGGGAGTTTGCAGTCAAGGAGAAGCACCCTGTTATTCTCCCTACCACTGGCTGCAGGAATACAGTGACATTTTGTAAAGGATTTTCAGAAGTTTACTTGACTTGGAATGGGAACAAAACTGAACAATATCAGCACTTTTGCTTGGGGGAAGTGAAAAATAAAATACTTTAATCAAAACATGTTGCCTCATCTTGCTTCTGTCTGTTTTGAATGGTAACTTGCTATGAAAGCAAGGTTTTCAGCTCAAAATATGGGCACCTGTTTGGAACAAAATCAAACCTTTTGACGTCTTGACTTTTTACTGAAGTATAAAATCAGCAACAGTTTTGTGGAGCTTTTAGATATGGATAGACATAAATTTTCTTGCAGAAAATGACTGTCAGAGTTTTCCTGACCAGCTCTACTCCTTGTACACCATAAATTGAACAAACATTTTTCCTGCGAAAAAGACATCAAAAAGCTGGCCTGGAAATATCACCTGATTTGAATTAGATGGCCTGAGTGAAATAGTTATTTTTTCAACAGGGGAGAGGACAGCAAATGAATTTTAAACTTGCTGTCAGTCCTAAAATGCAGCTTCTTTTTTTCTGTCAAAGGGATCCCAATTTGAATGGATCTTATGATGTTGTGTGTGACCAAATGATATGAGAAGAAATTACCCCATTTTTTTCACTTCAGTTTCTCCTGAGTCAAGGAATTCATGTACCTCTGAAAGCTGCTTGTTCCAAACTATAATTTTCTGGAGTATCTGTGAGTAGTAAGTCCTACTTGATTAAGCCAGTAACCTAAATTCTTGGAGCAAGGTAGTTGATGTTCTTCACATTGAGACATGCTTTAATACGCAAGGCAGCTGTGATGTGAGAATGCTTTGGTGGGAACAGAGGAGATCACCCCTCTATGCTTAGTTATTTTATTTTATTTTGGTGAGGTTTTTAGGAAGCAGCTGTGACTGGATGGCTTTTCTAGCCTAGGGAATTTCTTTGGCCCATCCTGCTTTAGCTACCTTGCGGCTACAGCCAGAAAGAAGGGATGTTGAAAAGCAGCTGTCACATGATAAACTCAGTGCTTTGAGGTAGGAAGCAGCCCAGCCAAAGCTGCTCTAAGGAGCCAGAGCTACTTTTAATGGTATTGGATCCTGTGCTGTGAGAAGAGTTATTGGGGTGTCCCCAAAATGCACGGCCCCATGGATGATGGCACCATCAGCAACCAGCCCTGAACTGAGGCTCTGCTTTGCATAATACACTTTGCTTCATAGATCTTGGGGTGGCCTGGTAAGGAGCTTCCTCACATCCTCAGTGCTGCCTTGCAACATCTCTGGGAGCTCTAAAAGGCAGATAAACATCTAAAGCCTTGGCTGTGTAAGGGCTGTAACAATTTATTTTAACCTGAAATTGAGACCTTACATTTCAGATGAAATGTACCATTAGTACTGAAGCTTCCAGAAACACTTGAAGAATGTTTCTCTATTCACCAAAACTATGTCACTCACAATGGTGAATTTGGAAAGTGTTTTGAAGCTCAAAGTGATACTAATGGCACCAGCACAATATATGAAGAAGCAAAGAAGTACCTGGGCTGGAGGGGCATTTAAGAGGCCAAGGGAAGAGCTGACTGAAGCAGGCTGCTCGTGTGTGTGTATGTGTGTTTAAGGACATCTGCTTTGGTCGCAAAGAAGCGTTTGGTGCCACTTTAACTTGCAAATAACTCTTGTCATAGTGATTTTTGGAGGAGGAAGGAGGAAACCTCAAATTATTGGCTTGACTTGGATGAAATTTTCTCTGTTTGAAATTTTCCTTTTCCTCTTGACTCCAGTTTTCCCATGTTAACAAATTTGTCCAAAGTAATTCTCGAGTCTTTTTGGCATAGTCCAAGATGAGAATATTATTGCCTGATGATTTTTATCTGGTCAGACCTCAGTTTGCTGTATGACGATACAGAGAGAAGTTAAACAGGATATGAAAATGAAGATTAATATTAAAATCCCATTCAGTGTTTTTTTAAGAAAAGCTTTTCTGTTCCCTGAGAGTTCTCTAATGACCATATATGGTGATTCCTATCATCCTTTTTCTTTACAATTTCTATTATTTTGCTTGAGTTTTTTTTTAAATAAGTAAACTTTAACATTCATTTGAAGGCTTTTTATTGTGTTAATAAAGACCTTCCAGCCTCCCTTGGTTTAGAACAACCTGTGTGTGAAAAAGCATTTTTCGTAACATTGATCTTTGACTTGCAGCTGTACCACTTACAAAAGAAGCAGCTCTGAAGGTTTTCCTGACATGACTTTGGAATATCATGCAGTTCCTATCTTGGTTTATGATATTGCTTCACAGATAATAGTTTTTTTGGTTTGTTTTTTAAACAAATCATGTTTTTTTCCCTTTTGTGCCTGACCTTTAAACTGGAGAATTGCCCTGGGGATTATAATTGAAGTTGAAGCTCTTGCCCAAATAATTGTGAAGACTTGTTGCTGGTTAGTTCAGAAGTTCTCTGAGCCAGAAGCGTTGCAGCATCATGCTGGGAGACAAAAGCTCCGGTGACATTGGTCAATGACCTGGTGTCATCTCTGGGCTGTCACTGAGGTGCACAGGAAGGGTGTTTGCAGGCTTTTTCTCTCTCATTTTAACTCGTACAAACTTTAGGACTACATTGATGAGGGCTGTAGCTATCTCTGTATCAGCCAACACCCTACAAATCTGGGGGGGTCTATGGTAACTGTCAAAAGTAATACAGCAGAAGCTTCTCTGTTACTTTCTAACTTCTGCCTTGTCTTGCTTTTCCACAAATGTACTTTTTCTTCTTCTGGGATAACCTAATCCCATACCTGCTTATTTCTTCGGGCTTGGCATAGGACTAGCTGATACCCCTGTTTGGAGGGTGATGATGGTTGCATCCTACAGCCAGCTGCTTTTAGCCAGGGGAGAGGAGAGCAGGTGTAAGAGAAAGCAGCACTCTGACCATTAGAAGAAAGAATATTTGTTCCTGGGACTGGGGTTTTCTTTGTGGGCAGCCTCTTACTAGGAAGCAAGGAGATATGTGCATATTTATTTATTTATTTATTTAGGAAACAAGAAAGCATCTCAAAGACTTGGAATGAAAAGCTCTCCTGTCTGACTAGCCAGTTAGACTGTTTCTTGTCTTAAGCCATACATAAATACTCAGTGTTTATTTTTATTGGTGAGGTTAATGGTGGAGTGTTGGTGGGTTTTTATTGTGAGGTTAATGACATCTTCCATGTTTTTAGACCTCTCATTACTTGTACATTGTCACTGTAGGCTAATAACATTTGAAAATGGGCAAGTCTGAATAATAAGATTTCAGAGGGAGGAGCCCGCATCCAGTAAGATTTTTGTCTGAAGACCAGCAAAAATGCTGGTTCTGTTGTCTCTCTGCCTTCCTTAGAAATAGCTGAAAGCCTCTATATTTCCTTCTGCCATTTGGCTGTGAGCTAGCAAATAGATGATGAAATTTCTGGTTGTTGCCACTCTGGGAAGCATTTGAATTAGCAGGAGATATTACTCTAGGTCCCATTTCCAAATTCATTGATAATGTTTTGCTGGTTTCACTCTTAAAGAATCATAAGACTATTCAAAGGTAATCCTTTGAATAGCACTGTATCTGAGGTCAGTCATAAATTTCATTTAAAGTCTTTAGCCAAATATATTGACCTTTTGTTCCAAATATTAAGCTCTCCAGGTGTCTTTGGTCAGCAATCTTATATTCATAAGACCTCATACTTTGGACTGATGAGGAGGAAAAGCAATTGAATTTTAAGTTTATTTTTATTTTTCATCTCTTATCTATTTTATTCAGAAGCACTGAGGGAAAATGCCTTTAAAAGAAAAAGAAGTAAACACGTGTTTAATGCAACCCATTTTATTAGCTGTAATCACTGCTGAAAACCTTTATAAGCCCATGCCATGGTTTAATCCCAGCCAACAAACCAGCACCACACAGCTGCTTGCTTACCCCCCACCACTGCCAGTGAGATCGGGGGAAAAAGTAAACCTCATGGGTTGAGATAAAGACAGTTTAATAGGACAGGAAAAAAAGGAAGGGAAAATAATAATATTGTTAATAATAACAGAATATACAAAACAAGTGATGCACAATAGAGTTGCTCACCACTCACTGGCTGATGCCCAGCCAATCCCTGAGCAGGAGCATCCCTGGCCAACTCCCTCCAGTTTACATACTGGGCATGATGCCATATAGTGGAATGGAATGGAATGGAATGGAATGGAATGGAATGGAATGGAATGGAATACCCCTTTGTCTCATTTGGGTCAGCTGTCCTTGTTGTGTCCCCTCCCAGCTTCTTGTGCTCTCCCAGCCTCAGCTGGCAGGGCAGTATGAGAAGCTGAAAATCCTTAGTGTAAGCTTTTCTTAGCAACAAGTATAACATCAACGTGTTATCAACATTATTCTCATCCTAAGTCCTAAACACAGCATGGTACCAGCTACCAGAAGGAAAATTAACTTTATTCCAGCCGAAATCAGGACAGCTTATCGGTCTACATTTGGCATAGGGTCAGTGTACAGAAGCTGGCAAGCTGAAGAGCCATATTTAACTCTCAATGTAAACGGCTGTATGCTCTCAAAAAAGACACACAGAGTGTTGGCTTCAGTTTCATTTGACCACCTTACTAGCAGTTTCCCTTCTATAGGAAATAAACTGAGAAGTTTGGCTGAGAGGGGAGCTGCTAAATGATGTGACCTTGTGGATGAAGCATCCCTTACATCTGAAGGTAAAAAATGACCTTGTGTGCATTGGGGGAGGTAGAAATCGGGCACTGCTTAGGGCAGCGTTACTGACATGCTTGAAAACTGCAGAAGTCCTTGTCCTAATATTCAGGTGGGGCTGCCAAAAAGGAGCAAATAGGGCTTCAGGCAAAGTGCACAGGGAAGAAAGACTCTGTCCCTCTTTGTCCTCCTCAGTCGTCACAGGCAGGATGGGGAGAGCTTTGGTTTGCACTAGTTGATGGCTTGACATTCAGAACAATTTGCTGCTAGTCCCATAAAAGATTAAAAAACAAGACTTCCTTCATTTATAGGCTTTATGTTAAATTGTGGGCTTCCTCTTGCATCAGTGTGATTCAGTGACTTCTAAGGACGAGGTGACCTTGTCTCGGCTCTTGCTATGTTTTCAGCAGGTCTTAATATGAACTGTTGTAAGATTACATTGCTTGGGGTTTTTTTTTGCTTCCTCCTCATGCAGAAGAGTTAGTTCTACTTTACAAAGCTGACTGTATAGCTGTAGGTGTTAAACAAGTCAGCCAAATTTTGCTTTTGTGGCCAACTCCTCCACGATTTGCCACATAATTTTTTGTCTTACGAAAGGTAGTTGTCAACATTTTAGAGGTAATGTGGCACAGCAGGGCTCTGCTGAGAATAATCTGGACCTGAATGTGCATGGTGGATCGAAAAAGCATTGCTTTGGTTTTACTTCCTTGGTTAGAGCAGGCATCAGAGTTGAGAATATCTGCACAGAACTATGCTGAGGTGGACAGAAGAGCTCATGCGTGAGTGTCGGGACAGCCCCAGCAGCCCAGGAGGAGCATCGTGCTGATGTGCCTGGACCATTTCTGGGACCACCATGATGTGTTCATTGTTGTTGTGAGTGTATCTGTGTAGCAATGTGTGGTGCCGTGGAGGTTGTACTTTCCTTTTTGACACAAAAAGGAAGAGATGTGAGAGCGATGACCACAAAGAGTGGAATAACTAGATTAATGTTCTTTTTCACAGCACCAAAGACTACTGAAGCTAGCTTTTTAAAAAATTGCTACTAAATTTAAAAGAAATCCTCTTTGGTATTTTGGTGGGTTTTTTTGTTTGTTTGTTTGTTTGTTTGTTTACTTTATCTGCCCCACTGGAGAAGAGTGATTATGTTCCTTGGGAGCACCATCAATAACAGCTACCCACAATCTTTAAAATTACATGGTGCTGTGTTTATTTTCAACCTTTTTTTAAAGAAGGATGCAATTGCCACTCAAATTATGTCGCCATGAGGGTGGAAGAGTACTTCTTGATGAGTGAGATCTTTTCAAAGTAAACTGGTTTAGAGGGCTTACTCTCCCAGATTTAATTTCGAAGTGTTAATACATTTCTGTGGATTTCTTAGTGCCACTGGACCGTCATTAACACTCTCTTTCAAAAGTGAAGTATCTCAGATCTTAAGAGAATGCAGATACACAGATCTTATTTCCCTTGCAGAGCTGTTTGTTTGCCAATAATGTAGTCACCCCCAAACTGCAATAATAAGGATTTCTTCTATAATCAACGATGTGTTGCCACTGAGGTATTATTTCTGAAGAAACAAATTGAAAATAGCAGTCAAACCACATTATGTAGATTTACTTTATGATTGTTGGTATGGGAACTTGCTAAACCTGTGTGTATCATGACAAGTATGTAGCTTTGGACTCTCGCATCATGCTTTAAACCTGGGAGAGAAGCCCTACTGGTGTTTGAAAGATGATAATTACTATTTTTTTGTTCGTTCCTATTTTTGTTTTCCTTCCCCAAATCATAGTGTAAAAATTTAGTTTCTGTGACTGTGCTCTCTCTAGAGCTAACAGACTTCCCTTCTGAAAGTACTTTTGACTAGTTTTTCTATTAAACTATTTTTTAATAGTCCTTCTAACTTCTCTGAGATGAGCTCTTCTTCCTTTTAAAATTTGAACAGAAGAATCTAGGTTTGAAGGGACCTCTGGAAATCATCTGCCTGCACAGAAGAGGGCTAACCTCAAAGCCAGGTCTAACTTCAAAGCCAGGGCCTTATCCGGTCAGCTTTTGAGTATCTTCCACAACAGATTGATCAAACCCAGCTCTCTTGATCTCTCCTTCATGCATCAAGTACTGTAGCATCTTGGTGGCCATCTACTGGACTCACTCCATTATGTCAACATTTCTTTTCCCAGGACTCTCAAAACCAGACCAAGTACTGAAGATGTGGTCTCACAGAGGCTACGTAGAGAGGAATAACTACTTCCCTCCACCTGACAGCTCATTAAACTGCTTGTTTGTTGCCAGATCTTCAATTGATGTCAGTTGTCTTCACTTCCCTCAAGCTGGAGTGGTGGAAATTCTCCTTTGCAGGGTAGTACTTACAGGCTTCCCTGTCACCTCAAAAAGAGCTGGAGCAGAGATGGCCCTTGGCCCTTTGTTTTGGTTATAAGAAGCAGATGAGCAAACCAGTGCTTACATACACAAAATTGTAAAGTTTTCCTTTTGCCTATAGTGAATTTTTGCACCAGACTTTCATGCTGCATACAGCAATGTAACCTGAAGCAATAAGATCATACCACAGAGATTATTTTGGTAAAACAGTGAAGAAAATGCATAGTAAACAGCATATGCAGAGAGACGCATTGTGTGTATTCTGCTTGTTTTCCTGTGAGTACTTCCACTATTAGCCAAGTTACCCACTTTAAAGTTTGTGTTTAGTAGCAAATGCAAGGATTGAAATAACAGGTGTGCCACCCAGATGACCCTTGTGAAAGCAGTGGGACAATAACACATGCTTAAGGTTTTATACCTAGAAGGTGCTGCTTCTCCACTAGATTTCTAGCATTCTCTCATTGCGAGTTGCGTGATTATAGGTGACTGAAGTACATGTGACTAGCTATAGTCTGTGCTTTTTACAGGTTTAATCTTCCTACACTATTTGATTTTTATTTTTTAATATTTTTTTCCAAACACACAATATGAAAATTTTGTGATTAATGGTTTAAGTACTTAAATTAATATTTGCCTGAAAAAAAAAACAGAACAATTGGAATACAAGTGAAGCCCACAAACGCCACCAAACATGCACATGGCACTTGTCCTGCAGTTGCTGCTGCTTTGAGAAGTGTGTGGCTCACATCATCCAGCTCAGACATCCTCACACCCCAGTGTGAGAGAGCAGCTGAAGGTATAAATCTTCTACATGTGCATAACTGCTTCAATGTGTAAGATATTAGTATTTAGTGTAGGAAATTCTGGTTCCCCAAAAGCTGTGGTGTCTGGGGTGTTGAGCAAATGTACTGTCTTTTGTTTGGCAGATTGCTGGTGAGGGAGGTGCCTGGGCTGAGCAGTTGCTGTTCCTCGAGGACCTCCTGGTATCTTGGTACAGCCAAAGAAGAAAGAAGCCTTAAAAGCCCAGTGAGTGTAAAAGGGAGCATTGATAGAGATGTTTGTGCTGGGAAGGAGGATAAGGGAGAGGAATTTTCAAGTGTTTGGTTTTGGTGTGTGTTTGGCTTTTTTTTTTTTTCCTTTTTTTTTTCTTCAATATTTGTCCCCACTAGGGAACTTCTTTGAAGCGTCTCTGCCTACTCTGGGTGTTGCCACCACTGTTTTCCTCCTGTAATTTTTCTTTGGGTATTTGTTCTAGTTCTGTGACACTGACTGTGGCTGCCAGAGGCTCTTACAGAGGTCCCTCTTTCACCTGCTTTGTTCCTATAACCATGCTTGCTTACCTCAGTCTTCTCTGTTGCTTACCTTCCTTGCCTTGCCTGCAAATCGTCTCATCTCCCAACATAAACAAGTTGTGTTTATCCTTGAACTAATGAGTGTTCACAATGCTCTGATCATAATGCTGCAGAACTACTTATATTCATGGCAATTAAAAAATGAAAAGATGGATTATTTTTTGCCCTACCCCAGAGAATTAGTTGTATATTTTCACTCTGTACAGTTGTCACTGTAGGTTGAGTTGACTGGGGCTTAGAGGTGAGAAGCCCCTCGTGGTACAGAAATGAACTTTGAGTCACACAGCTCGTTCAGGTTACCCAGGCACTGCTGTGTAGCAGGATGGTGCGCAAGAGCTATATCAAAGTGGTGGCTTACTGCTGAACTGATCCCTCTATTATGTGAAGAAAGGTGGAGGTTTGCTTGTTGACAGTAATGAAGTCACTCCCTGGACAGCTCAGTGGCACAGACCTTCCCCAGGTGCTATTGGCAGTGCTGGAGAATGGCTCTCGCCGTAGCTGCTCGTGTGAGGTTGACCAGCTCAGGAGGGTACATGCTTTTATTTTAGTCAGGAACTGGGGTCGCTTGGTGCGGTATGTAAGCTCTTGTGGGGGAGATGGTGAGAGTTTAAAGTGTTTTGAATTTGTGTTCCAGTTTTGATTTAAGTTGTGTGAAAAGCTCACCAGCTTTCTGGAGTTTGGTGGCAGCTTGCGTAAAATAGTTTCAGTGGGAAGATGAGGGGGATGTATATCAGCTTGTACTTAATATTTGTTTAAACAGGTTATGCAAGATAACTTGGGTTATTGTTCGTGAACTAGAGAAGTCACAAAAGGTGTCCTCCAAAGAGTGTAAAGTATTGTATTTTGGAAGAAATGGTGGGAAATGATGTAACAGTACTTAGAGCAGATCAGTACCTATTCCACACAGTGCCAGCACCTTCAGTCTACTGTATCCTGTCCATGATTGCTCCTTGAGTAAAATCTGGATGGTGGCAGGAGTGGAAGCAAGTGGAACCAACCTCAAATGTTTAAATATTGCAGTGGTTTTGGAGGAGAGGAAGAAGGGGCTGAAGCTTGGAGATGGAGATGTTACATGGGTCCATTGGGCCACCAAGGTCCAACCTAGTCTGGTGGAAGCTGCTACTGAAGATCTCAAAGGTTACTGCCTTTTTCTTATGGAATAAATGTGTGTGTGCTTGTTAACACCTTCTAATTAAATCTCAGATATTCAAATCATGTTGGAGATTAGTTTCACCAGTGTGACTCAGGTATTCTTAATACATGTGTTTGGATTGCCCTGTCTGGAAGACTGGTTGGTGGAGTTGATCTGTGGCTAATATATGCTGTTTTGAAATTGCTGGCATGTAGCTGGGTGTAATAGAGGCTGATTCTAAAGATGTTCTTCATTTTCTTCTGTTAATGTTGGCAAATGTTTCCAAGCAATACACTGACTTCTTTGTGTATCATTTTTAATCCCTCTGGAAAAAAAGAAAAAAAAAAAAAAGAGAACCTAAAGAAGCAAAGGCCTCTATAAAAGGAGTGGCAAGAGCTGGGACATTACTCACTATGAGGCAATTGAGGCCATCCCAGTGTCCTGTTTAGGAGGAATAAGTAATTTAAAACTACTTTCTCCCCTCTGTTTGGCGACAGTTAAAGCATCTGCAGTGCCAGCCCAGACAAGCCCACTAACTCCCCCCCAGCCAAATATCATATCCTCCTGAAGATGCAGATGCCTTCCAGGATAGCTGACCTTGGGCTCTTCAAGCACACCTGCTGCCTGCGTACAATATGTGTATGAACCAAATATGTCAGAATTGGTGCTTTTATGTTATAGATGTGAGTCAGATTTTTTTTTCCCCTATCATCTTGTGACTTTATTCTCTGATAAGCTTGTGATGGTTTACTGCTTGAAAAGAGGCTCCTTATGCACATCACGTATTGACTGCTGTTTTAAGGTGGTTCCTTATTCTCTCTTGTTCTTTGTAGGAATTTCCAAGTGTCAGTCTTGTCAAGAATTACTTTTTAGCAACCTAAAACAAATTATCTCATTTGCTAAAGAGGCAAAATGAGGGATACAATGTATTAAAGCAAAATTAAACAAAAGGGGCAAGGAGAGTCTCAACTTAATCTCTAAACCTTCATTTTGCAAATAACCTTTGCTGGTGCAGTTAAATCTGAGTGCTGCATGCTTGGACTATATTACATGACATTGCCTATATATATAGATAACTGGTTTTGAACAGCTTTTTCTTTGAGTTTTGGGATTGTTTTTTTTTGAGAATGGGAGGACATTGCAAAGAAGGAATTTGACCTCTTTTTCACTCAAGGAAGGAGAGACCTAGGTGATGATTTTTATCAGTTAGCAGTGGCTGAGCCCTGGAAAAGCTGCATAAACCTTTTTGTCCATACTTCTTGATTTTTTAAATTTTTTTTTTACCTAATTTTCACTAGAAACTGGTAACCTAATTTTGCTATTCCTATGAGAGCTCACTTATGATGAGTTGCCAGAATTCCCAAAATAAATTTTAAGTTCCTTGATAGCACCCGTAAGTTGGGTTTCTTTGCTTCAGTTTGTTAATACCATTTCATTTTTTCCCTGTGTACAAATTTACTTTCTTTAGGAAGAATATTTATCAAACAAAGTAAGCCTAATAAGAAGTAGAATAAATTCTTCAGGTCTGCGTAATGAATACTTGAAGATCTGTGCCACTTTTATGGCTTCCTGAGACTGTACCTGTAGTCTCCTATCCCTCTTGCTGTAATGTGGGAGACGACACAATACAGTTGACTGTATATTGCAAAATCTAAAAAGTATGAAAAAGTGTAGTGTGGTTTTTTAACATACAAAAGAAATAAATGTTAAAAGCATGGATTTTTTTTAGAGTCTGTATTTCTCGTAGGCATAAGCCTAACACAGTTTGTTCACTTGTCCCTCAAACTTGGAGCCTTTTGATCTCAGAATAAATTTGAAGACAGCTGTGAGTGATCTTAATGACCAGATTTTTTAGGAGAGGCAGGTATGCAGAGGAGACACTATGCTGTTCTGTTAACCTTCCTGGAGGGAGAGTCAAACTCGGTCCTTATGGGTATTGGAGAACTGAGTGCTGCCAAGCCAGGTCAGCACAGAAGTTTTGCTGGACTAGCTGTAGCTCTTCTCGCATCTCTTTAGGGCATCAGGAGATATGGAAGAACAGGGTAGCTGAAAGGGAAGGCTCAAGGTTCCAAGCAACTAGAAAGTAAGGAGGGGAACAGGAAGTGCATTGGAAGGAAAAAAAGTTTTGTTGGCCCAGCGACTACAACTTTATTTACATTCATCAACCCTTATTTCTAGGAAGTTCACAACTGTAGCTGCTTGATACCTGAAGTAATAATTTTTATTTTTTTTTTTACAGTCCAGAATCTTTGTCAGTAGACTTACTTATCAGGCTTTTATAGAGCAAAAGTAACTGAAGCTCCTTGAACTCAGAATGCTCAATAGAGGATTTTAAAATCTGATAGCCAGTTTGCCTTCTAGGCATACCCAGCAATCACCTAGACTTGCTCTACCAGCCAGTCGTGGCATTTTGGTGACATGACTTGACTGCATCTGCATCTGAGTAATGTTCCTCCTGAAGTTTGTTGGAAAAATGGTTGACTTGTGTCTTACTATATTTAAATTCACTTGGGTAATACGTAGAATGTGTAAAACTGATTTTCAGTCCCTTCTTCCTAGTAACAGGGATTTTCAACATCCTAAAAGTGAAGTTTCGTTTGTATCTCTTTCATTCTCCATTCCAGGAACTAGCTGCCTGGTCCCTTTAAGGTCCTCCCAGTCTGATTTTAGTGACAATTATGGGAACTTCTTGGTATAAGAGAAAGCTGGGGCTAAACAGAAGAAAGGGGAGCAGTTAAAACTTTTCATTCTGTTTCTAGGCTGTTTCCATCTCTGTGTTTTAATCTAGGAAGTTTGACTAGGGCCAGCCCTTTCCTCTGAGAGTATCAGGCTCTGACCCTTCACATTTGTTCTGCGTTTTCAACAGCAGCAAAGGTACCAGTCAACACGCTGCTTTTTTATGTGCTTCTGCATTTACTGGACTTCTTTGAGACAAATGCATTCTCTAGAGGAACAAGTAGGAAAGAGGAGTGGGAGGAGAGGAAGAAACATATTGCGGCAGTTTTTGAGGGATGAGAAACTTGGCGTTTCTTGGGAGTTCCTGTTAAACATCAGATGATTTGTCAGTATTTTTTAACCATCTCTTATTCTTCTTTTTCTGGGGGTAAGCATCCTGCAATAGTACTGAGTAAGACTGGACAAGTAGTGCCACCTTGGCTTAGTTTGATATTTTATTATACTGATACAGTGAAAGAGATTTACCTGCCTGTGTGACTGCTACACTGAGGCATGGTTTGTGTTGGTTTTACCCTCCTGCTAAGTCCAGGAGCCTGTGAGAGAGTGGCAGGGATGTGTCTGCCCATGACAGGCTGCTCATGCCTGGGCAGCTTACTCAGACTGGGGTGTTGGCCCTGCTCTGGGTGCAAAGGATAAAGGAGGATGTGAGTGTTTGTCCATCTGTCCACACTACTGGAGTACCTGGGCTGACATGTTCGTGCAAAGGCATCGTGACAGCTGTAGGGTGGCTGAGCTGCAGGCACTTAGTGCAGACATCTATACTCACCACAGAGATGATGGCACCCTTGAATCCCATAGGTTTAGCTGTGGCTACTCACATCCAGCACCACCCCTTCTTTTCTTACCAGTCATCTTATCTTCACCTAAACTGCTACACAGAAATATCTACAAGGAAAATATCATGTACATAGTAATTTGGTTTTATTACCTTTCCTGTGTTATGTATTTGTGTGGGCTGCTAATACTTGTCCAGAACAGCTACTTCAGAGAGTTAGGAGCTTGCAGTTGCAATAGCTCTGCTGCTTTTTGAGTGAGACTCGCTACACTCCTCATAAAGGGGAGTGAAATGTTTGGGGTTGTGTCATTCCTGAAGTATTGCCAATACTTCTATACTAATAACTTACTGCTTGTGTAAGGGAAAATTGTTTTTCCTAAGTACTGGTGTGGTAAAGAATAGTCTTTTATTGCCATCTGAGCTACAAACCTGTGCCCGGAGCTTTCTGCCTGCTGTTAAGAGCGTGCACATCAGCACTGTTCAGTAGCGGTGCTAAGTGGGAGGAGTGTCTGCCCATAATCTGTACCAACTATCTCACTTGGCTTTTTACAGTGTCTGTATCCAGTACTGCCATAACATGTATGTATTTAAGTCAGTATTGACTCAAGCTGGGTCTTAAACCTCAAAACACGCAGGCATGTTGAAATAAGAGCAGGCAGGTGCAAGGTGAGGTTTTGTGAATCTTGCTTTTCTGAGAATAGCTTCAGAGAATGGCAGAAAGTTCCTTGCACAAACTTAGGATGGGGAGGGGTCTTAAATCATTCCTGACCTAACAGAATGAGTTAGGAGTACTGGTTAGGATGTGGTGAACACAGGTCACTATGAATCCCAGAGGGTTCAAGGCAAGAGCACCTTCAGCATGCCCAATTGCTGTCTCCTACACTCCAGTCATTGGAGAGCTTCTAATATCCAGCTGATATCGGTATTTGTACAAAGTTCTCTGTTATCCTCAGTGTACGTGGAGAAAGAGAAAAAAGGGCATGGGCCCTGAAAGCCTGCCTGTTATTCTTGCTAACTTTACTTATGCTAGTAAAATATACTGTCACTCTATGCAAAATTTGCCTCTTTGTAAAAGCCTTCTCCATATTTCAAGACTGCTCATTTACTTCCTTTTCTCTCTCCTTTTTTTCCCATTCTCTCTCCTTTTTCATCAACTTGGCTGATTTCTCTAGCCTCTCTGCATACACCACAGCAGGGAGAAGACCTTTGAGCAAATTGGGGAAGAAGTCACAGGTTCCAGAGTCTTGATTTATTTGTTCTGGAGGTAATTGAACTGAAGATCTGAGGGCTTGGGTTCTTCCCTTCTGCTGATAGCAACAAGCCATCGAATCTGTTGATAAATGACATGCTGTGTGCCCCCTTGCCCTCCCCCTCAATTCTGGTTAGCATAGAGGTAGAAGCAGTGTGAAGTTTCCAGTTTCTCCGTGAGCTTAAAAAGGAGAGAGTGCATCAGCCTGCTGATTAATCACAGGCATTCATGTGATGAAAATTTCTCAGGGGATGGGAAAGGTTAGTTTGCTTTTAACAGTCTTAAAATAGCCTCATTTCAAAGACCATTTCCATGGTTTGTTTTTTTTTTTCTTAAGTCAAGGATGCATAAGCGCTTGCAGTGTTAGTGTGTGTGCATTACAGTTTGGGTTTTAGATGCATGATGTGATCCTGGGCTTTTCAGCTGAGAAGATCCCTGCTTCCTTCAGTGCACCCAGGAGCAGACTGAGGCAGTAAGGGGAGAGACTGACACTTGCTGAATCACGGCTTCATCTGTTGCAGGAGCTGGGAGGTACCTCGTGAGAGAGGTGGGGAGGTTTGTAGGAAGAAAAAGGCAAGGATCTGCTAGGCATCTGGGAAAGAAAGTCCACTTCAGCACGCTCTGTTATGAAAAGGGACTTGTTTGGCTGCATAGCCGTGCTAATAGGCTGCGGGGTGGCTGGAGAAGTGTCGAGTACGTGCAACTGCAAAGGAAGTCAATGGGCTCATTGCTGTGAGCGTACTGAATAATCAGGCAGTGGTTGTCTCAGACTGGGCACCTAAATAAAGAACACTTTGGAATATGTCTTCTCTTTGTCATAACATGCCAATAATACTCCTGGTGTCCTAGGATGCTATAAAAAAGCATGCTTTGTGAGGGAAAACTTGAGTCCTGAATGGTGCAGGGACCCCTAAGTGAACTGCTTGTGCTTTCAGAGCAGGCTGGGAAGAGTATTCTGTGAAATGACAGTGAATGTCAGAAAGAAAAAAAATGTATTAAATGACAACATTGAATGAGCATCAACCACTTTAGGCTCTGAAGGAGACCACTTTTATGGAAAACTTCCAGTGTGATGATTTAATTAAGAGCTGTGTCACAGCAAAGTCACAGGCAGGTTGGAGGAGGGCAGGCAAACGCAAGCGGCACAACCACTACAGGTCTGGAAAGTCTAGTGCTTGTGTGCTTAACTTCATAACCTTAATATTTTTGTCATGCAAATATGTGTAATTGGTCTTTGAATAGATATCTGCAGCAAGATGGGGGCAAGCAAAAGCCAAGGAGTGAAACTTGATGTTGTCGAGGTACGAGGCAGCACACTCTCTGCACCCAGAGAGATCTCACCACCAACTGGTGTTGCAAGTCAGCACATGTGAACCGCGCTAATTTGCTGTTGCCTGCAGTGCTTGTGGCAAAGATGACAAACCAGCCTTTGTGCGAGAGAGAAACCAGAGAGGCACAGTGCAGGATGGAAATTCGGTGCTGCTGGGACCGTAGGCATTTGCAGGCTCTTCGTTTTGCTGTTCCTGGGCTCCTGGTTTCTCCTGCGGGTGGGACAGTGGTGTATGTGTGGGGAGGGCAACTGGTCGGAACCACAGACTGGCTTTCTGAGTGGGTTAGAGACAGTGTGTTTATACTGTTAGGAAGCCTGGCACCCTGGAGGATCTTGCAACTCAGACTTCCATTTTTCTAACTATCTGGCTCATACTGTGTGGATTTGGGTGACCAATGTGGCTTTTTTTCTTTTTTTAAACACTGGTAGTTAGGAGTCTGGTCGGTACCATGCTAAGAGCTCTTCAGTTAAAGAATGTGAAGCAGCTCTTTGATGGATATATATTAAAACTTACTGTCCTTCACAGGTAACACAAAGCAGAGTCAGAACATAAACAGGCGATCCTGTATCTGTCGGCACTGTTACTCTGTTTTATTTTAAACCTAATTATACTTGAAATGTAGGGGAAATTGAGAACTTGACTTTTGGCACTTACCGGCACAATCTTTGTTAACCATCTCCACTGCTTTCCATGCATTTCTGCAAAGAGCTCCAGCCCTATAATCTTACTTCTCTCGTCTTAGTTCAGAGCTAATACTCTGGTTAATTTCTCTTAGCTTTATAACCTAGTCTATCTTCCGTTTAAAAAATAAATGGGTAAAACACTTCTCAAAACTAATTCAGAGGCACACCCCACATGTGAAAGTGCAAACTCATCAAGTCAGCATCATCATCCTTTTCTGACTCTCAGCAAGAGACTTCAGAGAAATACATAGAGCTCTGAAATGCTTGCAGTGGGGTGAACAGGGTATTATGAAATGTACTTGTGCTGGTAAGTGAGACTATAGGGTGCACAGAAGAAGAAACTATGTACAACTTTTACTTGCTAAATGAGGTGGTTGTAGATGAATCCTTTAAGTGTAAATTGATTTTTTTTTTCTCGCTTGTACTGACTGCAAAGAAATATGAGGCATAAAGACAGTCACTGAATAGCTGGCAATGTGGCAGTCAGAAAAAAAATTTATAAATATGAATAAAAAGGAAAAGTTAAGTTCTTTGTGTTCTTTTAAAATTCCGTTTTCCAGTGCTATAATGACTTTTTAAATTAAATATGACAGGCTTGATAAATTATGAGATGGAGTTGTGAAAAGTTATTTTATTTACTGGGCGAAACAATTTTTTTTCCCCTTCTGGTTTTATTTGATACTACCACCTCATTTTTCAGAAGGAAAGGGGAAAGAATCATGAGAGCAGGTTAGAGGACAGGAGATGTTGTTTGCTAACTGACTTTTATTTGAAGGAAAAATATTTTAAAAGCCACAAAATAAAATTTGATTCCTGTAATCCCTGGATGTGCTTGTATAAGTTGCATATGAATGATAATAATAATAAAAAAAAAGTCCTGACAAGCCCTTAGTCAAAAGTATTTGGACACTTGATTAAATGCTTTAAGGAGTCTAAAGAAAAGAAAAGAAAAAAAAAACTTCTAACCATTTCCTGGGCCCGTTAACATTGTTGTATTAATAAAATTGGTTCGGTACCCATTCTGCTTGTCCCTGACACAATGGTGATGACATTTTGAGAGAGGTAGGTAAACATTTATACTGTGCTCTGAGAAAAGGTTACATAAAAGTTTTTTGATCGTACTTGGATTTGCAATTGTGTTTTTGCTTCTTTAAACAGGAGGGAAAAAAAAACCACCCTCACCCCTTCCCCCCCAAAAAAAAAAAGAAAACCACACAAAAAAAAACCCACACCCCAACAAGTCATATATGTATGTGAGAGGTTTTCTTCTTTGGGCTTAATGGAACAAAGTAAACCAGGTCATGAGTGCTACACCTATATCAATATCTGTTGTATCATTGCTTCTAGACTTAAATATACTTATAGTTATATAAGAATGTATTCATATTCTTTAACATACAAATAGTAGGAGGCTCTGCAAAATGTGATGCTGCTTATGGTTGCACCTTTAAGAAAAATCCATTTGTGTTTCAGGACACAAGTGGCCAGAGCATACACTTAACTTACAGAACTGGAAGGGGCACATCCTGTGTCTGGTTTCCTGTGGTCTCCAGAGGACGGTGGTCTTTTTCATTGTCATTTTGTCTGTGAGTGTAAAATAGAGATTATCTGCAGTCTGCCATTTCCTCTTCTCCCTCTTCCCGTTTCTTTCGGGGAGAGGGGGAAATAAATTCTCCCTCTGGCTTGTGCAGATATTAGCACTGTGTGGAGCCTTTCTGCTGCAGAAAGCCTTTCCCAAATGGACTGTGATGTCCTTTGGTCTTATTTTGTCATTTTGCTTGTATTTATTGAAGATTGTTAGCGTGTTGGTTTTGTGCTGGTTTGCTGCAGTAGTGTGGAAATGTGCTCGTGTTGAGATTCATTTTAGAGGCACTCATCTGTTAGAACAGCACGTGAAGGAAAAATTATTCAATAAAATATGTATGAAACATATCTCTAGTCCACTTACCTCAGGAAAGATACTCTTAAGCAAGTCTACAAAAGTTCATGTTGTACTATTGTGTGACCGGGTGGTCATTCATGCCGCAAAAACGCTGTGCAAAGATGATAGATGCCCATGGTATTGAGGGGTTTGGTTCTTTAATAACTGAAATTTTCTGCCATCTGTTGTTTTATTCAGACCACTGTCATTCTACCCATGGAGCTCAGCAAAGCCCAGACTTCAGTCTTCTTGGGTCTCACTCAGGACAATGAAAATCTTACTTGAAAACTCTGCTGAAGCCTGCAAGAAGGAAATGCCATGTCTATGTGATTTCCAAACACTTAAGGATCAGAAGGATTAAAAAAAGATATTTCAGTTTATCTGTGTATGTTTCTTCTTGCTGTCTCCCCCACCAATCCACTGTCCTGTGTTATCAATGTAGTTTCCACTGCCAAAAATTGCTGCAACCCAGGCTAGTTGGAGTGTCCATCCACTGCTCTGTGGGAGAGGTCAGGGAACGAACCAATGGGAAAACATCATTGACTTTGTGTGTTAGCAGAATAATATAAGGAGATTTTTTTTATGCTATTCAATCTTTAAAGAAAAAGTAGTAGTCATTCACAGAATAACAGATCTTAGCGCCTGCCACAAGCCTTGAAATAACCAGTACTTGCAGGTTTTTATTCTGCTTTATCCTTTCTGTGCTTACTTACAAGCAAATTGCATTTTAGTTGCGTATCTTGTGATCTTTAGTGCTCACAGAAAGCTGAAGTGGTCCGTGGAAGGCTTCATGCTTGCTAATGAGGTGGACAGTAAAGGGATTGTGAACCCTTGTGTGAGCCTAGTGAAGTCAGGAAATCAGCGGTGAGGGAGGAGGTGCTGTTTGTTTCTTGTAAACAAAATAACAGCTTAGTGGACTGGTAGTGTAGGCTTTGTATGGATTGGAGAAATTAAGATCCACTGACAAAAGACTTACTAGAAATGGTGTGTTTGCAATATTTCCTTTTCTTTGCTGCTTTTCCTCCCATCCTCAGTGGAGGTTGTTTATTTGTTTGGATATAAAATCTGTTTCTCTTCTTGGGGTGGTCTGATCCTGTCTGGGAGACCACAGCAGCAGCCAGTCCTTATTTTCAAAGGGAAGTATAATTGGTGGAGTGCAGCTCTTCTAAGGTAAAGGAGAAAGAGCACTAGTGTCCAGGTGGGCTTGGTTTTTTTTTTCCTCTCCCCTTGCTCCCCTTGCAGTGTGTGTTACAGGGAACCTGGGGGTGCAGAGCTGCATAGAATTGCTATCAGGCAGGGTGTCCAGGAGGCAGATCTCAAGCCAGCCTGGGAGTTTGGGTGTCTGAGCATGGGTGAAGTGAGGAAGAGTACCTGGGTGGGTGTTTTCACTAAAGGTTGAAAAAAGGTTCTAGGGAGGAGGCGGTGAAGATAGAAAATACAGCCAGGGCAGGAGAGAGTCTGCAGAAGGGAGAAATGAAACGTTGAAGCTAAAGCAAAAAACATACACTTGAAACAAGAGTATGTATTACACATACTGTGTGATACAAACGAGAGTGGGTAAAAGGCAAGAAATCAAAAAATTTTTAGCAAATCCACTGGAGATACTGTAAATTCATTGAACAGAAAGCTGTTTGGTTGTGTTGCAATTAAATGCATTTTGATATTTCAGACTTTTTCCTACTTGGGATATGGCAGTGCAGAACTTTTTATTTTACCTAGGTTGTCCTTGAAGAGTGTGATGATGGGTTTTGTCTTGTCCCAGTCTGAGTATGAGGCTGGTGAGAGAGGTGAAGATGCTGAAATCTGGAAAGGCTGAAACAAGCCGAGGACACAGTGGCTCAGAAAATGAGGCATAGAAGTGGCTGCAGGCAGAAGGAGGTTACAAGCCCTTGGAGAGCAACTGAACTGGGGAGAGAGAAGCAAGAAGGAGGTTAATGTCTTGTTCAAGTTGTAAATCTGTTCATCAACTTATGCCTACACATACCTTTGCTTTACCAAGCACATATATTTTCAGTGCGAATACTTGAAAGTATATTGACAGATATGCTTGATTAAGAGGGCTAGGAGCATTGGCAGCTGAAGTTTCAACTGGTGGGAAAAGAGATGAGAATTTTTATCTGAGAGATGCAAATTAAATGTGGTAAAGAGGACAGAAATTGCTGTACAAGGGATTTTTCTGAGCTCTGCCTGGGAGAGTAAAATTTATTTTTAGACGATGGAGAAAAAGAAAAAAGAAAGATAAAGGTGCTTTGGTAAAGTGTGAAGGAATATCTGAGTTCAGGCCCAGCAGTCAGATGAGCCTCTCTGAGGCCCTTTGTGGTGGTTTCTCAAGACAAGTTGTTGGAGAGAGGTAGTGACAGGCAGGTGAAGTGCTGCCTACTGGAGAGGGATGTGGATTCGTCATGTGGGTACAGGAAACAGCCTCTTTTCCTCTGCAGCTCTCCAGGGGATGCGAGAGGACCTGGATTTACTGCGGCTGAAGCTTGTTGTGGGACGGCATCTGATTAAGTTGGTAGGAGACATGCTTTAAAACTCAGTTTCACAAACTTAATTTAAAACTCAGTTTCACAAAGCAAGTTTTGCTTCGCCGAACCAGACCTGCAGGCCAGGTGCCATGACCATTTGCACGAGAGTCACTCGGGATGCAAGAAGAGGGCGGCCTCTCTCTCTGCTGGTCTGTGTGTACATGTGGTGAAATGGCAAAACACTTCTGCGTATTTTTAACCAACTTGGAGCAGGGAATGTACTGGCTTAGGGCTCTCATGTTTCTTCTCAATTGCTTAATGTTTTTTTCCTTTCTTGGATTAAGATCTTGAGGGAGCGGTTTTTGCATTTTGGGCAGTTTTTTGGGAAAGCTGTGGTCTGCAGCGGAGGGGAGCAGGCAGTGAATAGTGGCAGGGAATGGGAGACAGCTGGAGACAGATTTAACTGGACAACCAGCTGACCACCTCCATTAGGAAAGCGGGCATAATGACAGTAGAACACGCTTTCCTTTAATCCATTTCTCTATGACTTTATATCATGGTGAACTTTAAAATTCAAAGTACCAAATAAAACAGTTGCATAAAGGGCAGCTATTTCTGTACCCTGGAGCATGGTATGCAGCACAATAGGAAACTCTTCAGCAAACCTGGAAATCACAGTGAAGAAATAGGACAAATGTTCAAAAATGCTCTTAATTAACTTGTATTATCAGTAACTGCACTGAGTTGCTTTCTCATTTAAATTTTCAATCTAGAGCTCCTTTCGACTGGAGTATTTCATCATTACTGCTGCAATTTAGCCTTTGCAATTGGGACACTTCAAAAGTGATGGGCTTTCCTATCTGAGAGAAAGCTGCACAGAGTTCTGGCTTTTAAAGCTTAAAACTCACTCTGATATAAATGAGAAATACGTAGCTTTGCTATGAGTCTTACTTTTTTTTCAGAAAGTTTGGAGTTTTTCATATTTATTTAGATAGTGATGTTTTAAAATTTGCAATTTAAAAGTTCTTTGAAATTCCACCTTTTGTTGCTGCAAATGTCATTTTTAGTTCTTAATGAAAAAATGATAAATACTTTTGCAGGAGTCTCGAGCTCAAGGATTAACATGGTTGAACTAGTTAAATGTTAAATCTATTCAAAGTAAAACTGCATAGAGACTGCAAATGTTCTTGCGTGCAAGTAAATCCTTTTTATATTGAGCCTGGTTTGCTAAAGACATAACTGCTCTGCCAGATTGTTCTGTACAGATAAGTTATGTATGTTATAGGCACTCTATCTTAGGGTGCTGAATTTGCTGTCCCCGTTAATGCTAAGCTGAGATTGCAGCTTAAATCTGTTTTGTATTAGAATAGGAATCAGCCTTTCTGAATGGAAGTGAAGATAAAGTGTATTTTACACATAGACTTCATATCCTTGATGATAGAAACAAAAGTTTCTCAAGAAAATTACATGGACCATGACAGAAGTTTAAATATTTCTCTCATCTCCTTCAAGTAAATATCTCTTCAGATTTAATCCCATAAGAGTCCTCAATAGGCTTTAGTTGAACTAGGTTACAGCTTTGAGATTAAAATATTGGACATCCTGACACCATGTTTTTTTACCATTGAAACGTGTGCTTATCAAATGGCTGAAAAGGCTTAGTTCTGTCCCTTGGTTTAGCAGACTGGCCATCCGTTCCCTCATAGCTAATTTTGAATGTCTAAGTTTTCCAAAACAGTGGTCAGGATGATGTTTTTATTTCACCTGACTTACACGAACCCACAGATAAAGCACTGCGGAAGAGCCGCCTTGGGATTTCAAGTTCAAGTACTTACAAGTTGGGGACTGAAAAGCATTTACGCTGGGACAAGTTTCAATGCCCTGTGTTCTCTGAATAAAAGGTTCCTTTTTTTCACCCAGCTACATTCTTGGAAGTGACCGGGTTGTTTTGGCTGCAACTTCTCAGAAAACTCAGCCTGAACTCGGTGCATACAGCTTCAGTACAAAAGGTCTAGAGAATTGCAAAGTTTCCTAAGCAATGAGGAACAGCATGTTGGGAAGCAGCAGGTATCCCCAAATGTAAATTGCTTTCTTTCTTTAAGATTTGGGATTTTTAATTTGCATGCCACAATTCAGTTTGGGCCATTTCTTCCTTTTCTGCTGGTATCACCACACAGCCTTTTTTTTTTTTTTTTTCCCTTCTCTGTATTAAACAAAAGCCAGAGTTACAGCACTTGGGTTATAATTCTGTCACAACAAATCAGTAGCTAGTCTCTGACTTAACCAGATCACGCTGCTTTAGGAACGGTTTTTGACACCACAGGAGACAGGGTGGAGCAGGATGGAGACAATGAATCTTCTCTTACCTCCTTTGTAAATAGACTGTAATAAAACCTTACACATGATATTTAGTAGCCCTTCTAACACCATTATGAGCAATACAGCAAAAACCAGGTGCAGTTCTGTGTATAACAGAGTACAGAGAAATGGAACTATGTTCCTGGCTCACTGATTTCTCATGATGATGGTGACTTCAGAAGGATACTTCTTTATAGGAAAACTTACTCCTTCTACTGCTGCTTAATTTCCATAATGCCTCTTCCTCCTGAGTGTGAGCCCCTTAAGGGGCTGCAATATCTGGAGTTAAGTCATGTCCCACCTTCTCTTCACCAGCAACTAACCTGCCTTGATGGTTCTGCAGTTGCCAGATGTGGTCAAGCGCCATTGCTTCACATGGGCTTTTCTGAATGAGATGCTAATCTGAGCCTCAGTGTTTCTTCAGGATTAATGTGGTCCTGAAGTAATTTTTCCAAACAAAACACTGGGAATATATGCAGTTAATATAGTCTCTGATTGCAAAGTTGGGGCTGAAAATGTAAATGCAGTGTTAGTTTTTCAGAGGGGAATTGAAGGTGGTATAAAGGCTTAAGATAAGAGGAGATAGATATATATATATATACACACACACAGAGGCATAAATGAAATTAGGAAAAGAGAATTCCTTTGAGGCTCTTTCCTATTGCTTCTGCCATGTGATATTGTAAAGAAAAAAATTACTTCTCACACTCCTGGTTGCAAGATCACTCAACTGCAGTCCAGTCATCTATAAATGGAAACTTCTGCAATATTCTTTGTTTTCCTGACAAGCTCTGAGTACTATGAGAGCTGTACAATTACTGTGCTTGAATCAAATGGAAACCCATCCAAAAAGCAAGCAGGGTGTTTCCAAAAGTGATCCTGGTCAGGGTATAATAAGTTTTAAATCTGTGCTGTTATATATAAAATCTGGGACCAAAAACTGGTAAAAACTTCAAAAACCTTCTATCTACTTCAAAGAGAAGATTTATTTAGCTTTCATGTAATCACAAGGCAAACTTGGCTGTGGTCGGTAATTTTTATGGATGTAGTTAAGTATTTTCATAGGTCTGAGAGCTGTTGATAAAATGACAAACTGCTTGTGCTTCATGAGCATTTCCTTCACTCTGGAAACTGTAAATGCTTTAGACAGTAGCAGTGATAAGTTATGCATTTCATCCATAAATAATAGATATTTATGCTAATATATTTAATAATTAGTATGGTATCTGTGCAGGAATTATTCCGTCTCCAGCCTAACGTTACCCTTATTGCTTTCTGTTTGTGATTACTTAAGTGCTTAAGAAGTAGCTTTCTGCTTTGGGGAGAAGACTAGGGGGGTGATCTTGTCATCTATCATACCACTGTCAGCACCTTTATGGGACATACAGGCAGTTCCTGTAAGAAGTGGTTTTCTCTTGTGATTGTGCCATGGGGGGAAGGGGGACTCTGTGAATTTCTCTTTCAGTGCTGCTGTGTTGTCTGACCTGCCCTTGCTGGGCTGCACCTCGATGGGACCCTGTCAGCAAGGAGCGTGGAGAGGTCCTGGAGCTCACCTCTTGGAGGAGCGCCAGTGTGTTGGGGAAGAAGCAACCTCAGCCTTACGAGGTGCATATGTTTTTAACAGAGTTCAGAGAGACACTGCAAGAGAGCTGCAACAGGCTGTGTGAGACTTGATTTCCATGCCTAAGTATTCCCATGACTATGTCCACCCCAACCTTGTGAGTGACTCAGGGTGAGGGCATTTCCTAACCACCTTCTGTGGTGGCTGCATGGGTTAAAGCAGGGATGTGCAGGGAGGGTGAGACCTGCCCATCAGAGCCCCCTCTGGCTCCTGCACATAGACTAGAGGTGGTTTTAGACTTCCAGGAAGTCAGGGCAGCTCCTCCTACAGTGAAGTAATCAGCCTTCCCTTCCTTTATTGTTTCATTGGGTTTGCTGCTACTGGGTTGGGTTTTTTTTGTTTGTTTGGTAGCGTTTTCCTTACTGCAACTGCGGAAGCTTTTGAACTGCCACTGGTAACAAACAGCTAAACAGTGGTTGTAAGCTTAATTATGTCAAATATAAATCTACTTTCAGCTAAGCCACAGAAGTTTTTTTTAATTGTAATCAGACATTATCCCTGCCACAATTTTTTAAAACAATAGGAAAACTTTTAAGTTCTGGGAGGGTGTGAAACATAGCGAATCTGTAACAAAATGGATAAACTTTGGCTATGTTGCTTTCTTGGAATAAAAGAGCCTTGGGGTTATTCCATCGAATTAGCCTTCTAAGTTAAAATAAACATATAACATAGAAAAAGGTACACCTTTTAACAGACTTGAATGTGCATTTATTTGTTTCCAAGAGATTCATGTCACTTCTGACACATTTTTCTTTCTTGCGTACTTCCTTTGTTGTATTTTGCCTTTAATTATTTTTGAGATCCCAAGAAGCAGCTGTGTCTGTACTGTATCTTATAGGGTAGAGACACGGTGATGTCGTAGAGCTCTCTGAAGTGCTGCAGAATAAGCTCTAAGAAGTAGAAATGAGAGAGTATAGGCTTCAGCTGGTATTCCTTTCATCAGGTTATTCAGTGTTGCAGCCATCACATAAATGGCAAAATCAGGTCAAAATTGCCAGGCTTCCACTTTCTTTCAGAGAATTTTGTGTAAACCTACTGCTTCAAACTTTTGAAACAGAAGACTTTATAAGCAGGTATCATAATGGTTTATAATACAGAAAACAGTATTACAATAACTATGTTGCCTCAGACAGCTTATTTCAGATTTTTTTTTTTTCACTCAATTTTGTCATACTTGTAGTGCCTGAATAAAGTCTGTGTTATGACACTTCAGCTTCTAATTGTTAGGCAGATTCTAGCGATCTGCTTCCTAATGCACTCCTTGCTGCTGCCAGGCTCTTACCTGGGGCTAGCTCTCTGATTTTTAACCTGTTAAAACGATGTGATGGTTATGGCTTGGCTCAGCTAGTGCTGAGGTGTGTGGCCAGAGCCATGGAAGAGGCTCCTTTTCTTCCTCTTCAGAGGATGTGATGAGCTGAAAAGAGGGGAAAGCGTGCAATTCTGTGAAGTGACAGCCCTGGGTAAAGCTGAGGCAGCCACATTAAAAGAGATTAAGCCCCCACTGCTACTCTTCTGTCAGTAGTCTTAAGTCTCGTAACTCTTGGAAAACCAGCTGGGCAGAGGAAACAAAATTTGTGGTTAAAATAGAGTAGTGAGCTCAGATTGGTATCTTGGTGTAATGAGGAAGCTCACTCTGCCCTGCACGAGGCACAAACTGCTGGTGGACCTTGCGGCAGCAGCAGGGTGGATTTGGAGGTTAAACTCTGTAGTCGTGAAGGAGAAGGCTAGTGCAGCACTGGTGACTACTTTGTAAAATGAGACAAGATGTGGTGACTGATGCTGGAGAAAGTACTCCCACTTCCCAGTTTTCTTGTAAGAAATTGTAATTTTCTTTATTTGCCATCCTGGTCTCATTAATCTGTATTTTCTGAGATTCCTCAGGACTCTCAAGTCCTGGGAAACAAAGTGAAGGGCTTAGTTCCAGCAAGTGTTTGCCTCTTTGACGGAATTGGCTCCTTTTATCTTGTGGTTCACGTTAGGACGCTGGGCAGGGGGACAGGGAGCTCAGCTTCCAGTCTTCCTCCTGGTCAGCATCTCTGTGTCAGCATCAGCTTCTTCCGCCCTTCCTCCTGTGAATGTATTCAGAACAAATTTGTGTGGCTTTGATAGAAGGGAAACAGTGTTTTCCATCAAACTTAAGTATTTGCTAAAGGTCACTGCTTCCACTACAATTCTGCTATGAGAAAAGGCTGAGAGAGTTGGGGCTGTTCAGCTTGGAGAAGAGAAGGCTCTGGGGACACCTTATTTCAGCCTTTCAGTACTTCAGGGGGGCCTATAAGAAAGATGCCTTTTTGGCAAGGCCTGTAGCAACAGGACAAAGGGTAATGATTTTAAACTAAAAGAGGGTAGCTGTAGACGAGGTAGAAGGAAGAAATTCTTTACACTGAAGGTGGTGAAACACTGGCACAGGTTGCCCAGAGAGGTGGTAGAAGTTCTGTCCCTGGAAGCCATCAAGGTCAGGTTGGATGGGGCTCTGAGCAACCTGATCTAGTTAAAGATGTCCCTGCTCACTGCAAGGAAGTTGTACTAGATGACCTTTACAGGTGCCTTCCAACCCAGACCATTGTATGATGATATGAGATGTCACTGGCAGCCATAAGAAAGCTGGAACCATCTTGGCTACTGGAGCAATTCATTAATTTGTTGTGTGTGTTTCAGTAGCACTGATCAGAGCTAGAGTGAGCCAAACTAAACTTAAATTCTGTTCACTTCTTCACCAGTCAATGGAAGCACAGGAATGTCTTCTGGGGGCTCAGTGAGATTTTACTGCACAAGCCAGGAAGTTTTCTCTGAATTGAATCTTATCTCTAGTAGTTTATTGGTTTGGGTTGCCTTTTTAGTAGTCTCTCTATGCCTGCTGTAAACTAGGCTGAGCATCACACATGTGCAATGCTGCAACTTCAGAAGCATTTCCTTGGCCAAAATGGCTTCTAGGTTGCCCCATTTTTGAGTGATGTAAGCATTTGTAAGTTTTTCAAGTATAGAAAAATGTTGCTTATAGCAGTTTATTAGTGGATAGGTTGGATTTGTTTCTTTTTTGGGAGGAACAGAACTGGAGATTACCTTTTATGTTGTTGATGTGTAAGCTTTAATTTAGCAATATGTTTCTTAATACTTCCAGCTGGTTTTCTGTTTTATTCTAGAAATTAGCACTTCAGGTGTTTAATTAAAGCCTCTGGGAATTATTTTTTTTTTCCATTTCAGTTTCTCTTTTAACTGTAAAAATCTTTTGTATGAGTCTAAAACCCTATTTTTAACCTTTAAAGTACTTTTAAATAATTAGTTTGTGAATCTGAGTTCTAATAAGTCAATATAATTTTATTTTAAAATTTAACTAGCAAGATGAAGACCAATTAAAAGTTTTCTGTTAAGCAAACATGAAGCTTTTGATTATTGCTTTCTTTCTGTATATTCTGAGTACAGTTTTGTCCTTTTTGTTACTTCCACACAGGAAATTAACTTCTAAGATAATTGCCATCAGTACATGTGTGCAAGAAAAAAATTGCTTGCGAAAGTGTTTTTGAAGGTGAGTTTGGCACGATCTTTATTTAGTATTGCCCTATTAAATGAGTGCTGGGAGCACTACCCACTTAAGAGAAACAAGGCATTAAGAGGAAACCCGTCATTGTGGGGAAGTTGTGGTGCATGCTTGCAGCTCATGGGTTTCTGAGCAGGCAACTGCTGTATAAATGTTCAGCCTTGAGTAACTGTCGTTACCGACACCTGATCCCCGGGATCTCTGTCACCCAACCTCTGCCGTTGGGTACCATCACAGACACAGGCTTCAATATGAAGGATGTTGCAAATGGCGTTTATTGCGCAGCTGCAATTGCTTATATAACACAAGCCACGCCCACAAGGCCCCTCGTGGGCAGTCTGAGCTTTCCGTTACATCGCGAGATCTTCCGCACGCCGATCCCTGCCTAGGGCGGGCTCTGCTCACCACAACAAGTAACTCCATAGTCTTCTGCAGCTATGACACAGGATAAAAAGTATGATTGTCAATAGTTAACATACACTATGCATCTTCTACTAGAAGTTCATAAGCGACCACAAGTTATTACATAGCATTTGGGACCATGAAGTGGTACTTCTGGTCCAAGGTTCATTAAATTTGGGCTGCTCAGATGGGCTTTTTTGGGCTTTGTAGATGTTTTTGCCTACAGAGAAGTCTGTGTTTAACATCTCTTTGTAGTCATGTTAGTGCAATCTGCATTTCAGGATAGAGGATTGGTTTGAAGGAGACCCTATTCTTCCCTCATAGTAAACAATGTTTCATGACTAATCTAGATAAGGACTGTAGTCATCTTTGTATGCATGTTTAGTTCAATCCCAAGTGGCCATGACATTTGAAACTCCTAGATAAACTTGCATCTATCATCATTTAAAATGTGTGGATTCAGGATCTAATCACTCCCTTCTCTTGGGTTGCCCTTGTTTGTTGGTCTCTGGCTGTGCTGGGTGTGTAACTTTAACACTGAGCCTACTTTAAAATAATGCAAAAGTAACTAGATACTTGGGTTTGTTTAGTTTTCACTGTTTCACAATGGCAGTAATCTAAAATCAAGACCAAATTTTACTGCCTTTCTGAATATAAATAGATAGCACAAATCTCATTCCTTGGTAACGTGTCAAGATGACATTTATCTTGGTGTAAACATAGAGGAGTTTCAGCTTTCTTGTGTTAAGTTGTTGGCTTACTTAATACTACTTAGCTCTGGAAGGATGGAAATGAGAATAAGAAAGAGAATTAAACCGTTTGTTTTTTTCCTCTTTCCCAGAATATTGTGATGCCCTATCAAGTGATTGTTAATGAGAGATAATTTTGCTAGCATATTTTTAAATTATTTTGCAATTTAGTAATTTGGTCAAAATATATGCTTGCTGGGTAACAGGACTTGCTTGATACTTGCATGTCTAATGAACATAACACAGGAGCTGGAACTCAAAGGAGCACCATTAACAACTGCTTCATGTCCATTTCAGAACCTGTGATACTCCACTCTCATGTGGAGCTTCCTTCACAGCCCTGAGGGCCATAAACCCTCCTGGGATTTATAGATTTGATGCAGACAGTTACATGTTGCAGAGTGATAAACTGCCAGCCTCGGCTGTAGACTGAGCCTAGACTATTTGTCACTCCATTTCGGTAACAAAAATCAGGAGGTTGGTAGGGAACATGCTGAAATTAATTGAAAGACCTTAATGACATCAGTGGGACTTGAACCAGGTATTGACAGTGCAATTGCTTTGGCAAAAAGGCCCTTTTGTGGTATTCTTTCAGGGTACTTCTGAAAAAGCAGTGCACCTATGGCAGCGTGTAACCATTTGGGGACCCTTTTCATGTGCTGGTTTCTCTTCATCATCAACGGTTAACAGCTCTTTGTGTTTGCTGCATGCATGGCCACATGTGCAGTGCTGGCTGCTGAGGAGCAGATTTTTGAATGAAGCCTTTGGGTGTGTACCGAGAGCTCAGCTGCAGATGGGAAGTGCCTTTCCTGTGGAATTTAGATTAAAATTGCCACATGTAACATATAATTTTGCAGTTCAAAAATCTGGATTAGGTCGTGAATGGTAGAACAGATATTTAAATTTATACTAAAGAATCTTGTTAGATTATATCTTTCTTACCCAAGCTCGGTGCTGTCTGTTTATATTATAGCAACTTCATGACATTTTTACAGGAAAAAATTAAACAGTGTTTTGACCACTAGGTGTGAGCCTAGGGTTGAAATATTACTGCATATTATTTCCTGTAAGTTCTCTGTTCCTGTATGAGTGTGTAATACTTTTTTCTTGAAGTGTGGATGTATCTCTGGATACCTCATCAATCATGCTTAAAATGAATAGGCTTTTAAAACATACATATCACATCACGTGTTTTTGTGTTCAATTAAACTCATATATAATCCTACAGTTAGAATCTGTCAAACTCCCATTGGAATTTATAGCCATCTGACCGAGTAAAGGAGAGCTGGATAAAGTCTCATAGAAGGTCTTGAGGAAGTGATGTCTGAGAGAAATCTTTATCCCTAATTTTAAACAATATTCTAGTACTGTGTAAGCTTTTGGTTATTTAGCAGTTAGTTTCCTCCCATTTTGATGGTGAATTGCTGTATCTGTTTAATTTTACTCAGATCATTTCCTGTCCACAAAAGACTCTGGCTTAATTCTCAGCCTTTCTAGTAAACACTTAATAGATAGGAAGTTATAGCTTCATAATAGACTACATCCATGTGGAAATCTGTAAACATCCTTTTACATCCCTTTTTTGGGGGGGGT
>NW_008593143.1:0-4496 GCF_000691845.1 Merops nubicus | reverse complement strand
TCCCTGCTACTCTGCGTGCTTTGTGTGACAGCTCGGCTAAGCAGTGTTTGTAAAATTAGGAACCGTCTCATTTCATCAACACACCCAACTACAGCTATAAAGAAAAAAGCAAACAGAATAACCCCACGGGCACTTTTGATGGCCAAAGGAAGAGCTTTGCATAAACAGAAGAATCACCTACTGCCCTGGAAATACTTTTTTTCCTCATTATCACTTTGGAAAAAGTTAGTATCAGGAGTGGGATCAGTCATGGACTGATGACCATACATCAAATACCTCTACTGGGCAACCTGAAACAGTAAAATTTGTGCTGAGCTTGTAGTCTTAACCCATAAGGTGATAGGAATATTTTCCAGTTTACAGGTTGTCCTTTGCACACTGAAGACCATAAGTCTGAGCCTATTTAGGGCTCCAACTCGTAAAGTTTTATGCATGAGGTTTTTTGCCAGAGTCCTGCTCAGTGTCACAGACTCCAGGAACCTCAGCACAGCAGTGAGTACCTCTGGGTCTAGGACCCCCATGGCTGACCTGCCTGCCTACTGAACCCGGCACGCCTGGCCCTGATCCGGAGGGAAAACGCAGCACCGCAGAGTAGCTGGAGGACTTGTCCTTCCCTTCAGCCACAGCTTCTCTTTGGCTTTGCCCAATTATACATCCCAGTGAAGAATGCAGGAAATTAAGTTCTGTCATCTGCTCAGCTGAATGTATCTCTTCATTGCTTATGGATCAAGATGAATAGAAATTATTGCAATCCAGATGAGCTTTTTTTTTTTTGTACCTTTTAGCATAATTTCTTACGCTTATTTGGTTCAAGAGTTGAGATTTATTTCCAAGGAATTCATATGTGTGTATAATACACGAATGATTTCATCATCTGCTTTCTCAGAGCCACTGACTTCATTATAATGGCTCCTGGGAGAGATGCACAAAAGATTCTGCCTGAAGATGTTTGAATTAAGACTTAAGGTCTGAGAATTGGGCAAGTCTTGGTTTCTAATTCCAGATACCTCACTGTTGACATTCATGTTTTTAATTTCTTTTCTAGCTAATTTGGCAAAGTGGTGGATGGTGAAGCTATTTTCACTAAGAAATCTCCAAATCCTGTCAGTTTGGGGGTGAAAGGTGTCTATTTCCTTTCTCCTGTGACTTCTAATCTCACTTAAAATTCCATAAAAAAGTGGCAGCTTCAGAGGTGGCTGATGTAACTTCTCTGGAGCCAAACAGCATCACTCTTGAGACCGTCACGTCCCCTTGGCTCAGGGAGTGGGACCGTTGCTTCTGCACCTCTCCTTTCCCATGCTAGCTAAAGAGTGAAGGAGTGTGCCTCCTTCATCCCAACTGTATTGAGATTGTGATTTCAGAGCGTCTGAAGAGAACTACTTCCCTTCATCTGATGAATTCATCAGAATATATTTTTTTAATTATTTTTAATATTTGCATGGTATGTAGTAAAACTGGTAACAGCATCATTTTGGGTCAGGCCTTATTGTGCTGCTGCAGTGCAAACCGAAGGAGGTAATCTTCAGCATATATGCCATAAAAATCTCACTTGCTTTGGAGAGCTCCCTTGCTTCTCAGGTCTGTCTGCTTTGCTTTTCTTCTCTTCCAGTTTAACTTTCATGCCTGAACCCTGTGCAAAATACCTGTATTTCTACATGTATACTCTTTATTATTGGGTGTTTGGGGAAAAAGTAAGTATCACTTTCCCAAAACCTTTTGGGCAGCTAGTATAAGGAATGGAATGGCCGGATCCATGTATTTGAATTACTGACACAGTCTCCAAATACCTCAGATTGCCAAGTCAGCAAAGTCTTTGCAATGAAAACTGTTTCAAAGAAAGCAATAATTCAGAGAGGTAATTCTTCCAGACAGATGCATGCAGAATCACAGCTATATACTCCCTTCTGACAGATCTAATGTTATTGATGAGTTAGGAGCTTGGTCTTCTTTTAAAAGGGAATTCTGTCTGTCCTTTCTCTAAAGTTTGCTGTAATGCAGAGTGTCATGTTGGTTTTGTTTATCAAGAATTAGTGGGTTTCTCATGTTTTGTGCTTTTCATGATCCAAAACAAGTATAGCTGGTGATGTTCTGGGTGTTTTTTTCCCAAACACTAACATTTTTATTCCTGCATGAATTAGAAGCCAAAGAAGAATCTGTAAATCTCCTGTTTCCTAGCCTCATTTGGAGCTAAAACAAAGCAAGCAAATCTGAAGCTAGCCCAACTTTGCTGTTGTTCCTTGCTCTGATCTTGACAGTTCTACACATCTTGATAATGTTCTTTCCTTAAAACACTCAATCATGAATGCCCTTTTCCGTTACTTGAATGCTGTTAAGTATAATAAAAACTACATGAAGACTCGGAGATCAGTATCCCATAATCAGAATAAGTTTTTTAAAAATCACCAAAAACTTTATTTATGAGAAGATTCTTTGTATTTTCCATCTTGAAAATAAATGACTCTGCAGCTTGTATTACATGAGTTCATTAATATTCTAGCCTACTTGTGATAAACATGTAGTTGATTAGTATCCTATGGTATCTAAGTAATATCCTGTCTAGCAATAGCTGGATGCCGAGCTGTTACAGTAACCAAGGTCTTGTACCTACCTGAAAATAATACTGTCATCATATGGTTTAGTAGAAGTGGAAGTGAACATGATCTTGCATGTGCCTATATTAACTGTGAACTGTTAACTGTTCAGTCCTGTGAAGTCCAGCTGATGTGTTGAAATAGTGATATTCTGTGTAGTACCTACTCATGCTTAAGAAAGATGTTCCTTTCTGTGTGGCAGTGACTATGAGATGTCACTCTGTCCCTCCTACCAAACACTAAGCTGTCTCATCCCCACACAGTATCACTTGTGTTGAGTCACCTCTGGGCTCTCCACTGGCTTAACTGTAGCACTGTTTCAGATGTAACCACGTGACTTTCCACTTGCAGATGACTTATTTCCTGTAGAAAATCCAAAGGTGGCTTGTGTTGCAATGTCCACTGTGCAAGCCATGAACAAGTATTCCAAAGAAACCATTTGTGTTTCACTGTGAGAAAACAAGAAGCAGGTCAGAAATCATTTCTGTAGAATTGCCATCCTACGCACAGCCCTGCTACTGACTGTGGAGCAAGTCACAGTCACGTCATGTAATGGTAGACTTGGAGGGCGTAGAGGTCAAGAAGAAGCACTGAAATAAAAGCCCTGATCTCAGGCACACGGTCAATATCTGAATTAATCATATATCTCTGTCTTACTTCTGGAGTGATTGTGGAGCAAGAGATGATGGAACTGAGAGCAGCAACTCCTAACTTAGATTATGGAAGAGAATGAGGTGACTGTCTAGAGGCAGAGCTGTCGAAAGATAAATCTACAGATAGGAGTTAATATGCCTACCAATTTTCAGACTCTAAGAGGAAACTGGTGGATAAATGGTAAAGCTTATCTGTTTCTGTGAAGCGGCTGTCGCTGTTAAGTGTCAAGGGAGTTGGCTGCTATTAACCTCCTGCGTAGGAGCTTATAACTGATGGTGCAACAACAGTAGCTATCTTGAGAATCATGTGGCCTTGAGGAAAAACAGGTAATTGCTTCATATCTTTGGCTTTCCTTCTGTGCAGTGGTGCTTTTTGTGGTGCTGCTCAGGAATCTCCTGCTCGGGTGTGAAGGAAGAGGGCTGTTTGGCAGGCAGTGTCTTGGCAGCACAGGTCATGCCCATGCTTGACATACACTTTGCAAGGCAAGCCAACTTGGGCATTGGTAGGGACACATTCAGGGTGGGACTAATCTAAGGGCAAATGAGGTTCTTACTCTGTACAAACACATGTGTTGTGGGACATTCAGATGGGCTTTTACGATTTCATTCTTCTCCAACTACCTTTTCCTGCATCAGGCTTCCTAAGAAATAAGGATTCTTATGTTTTGGCTATCTAACTGTTTATGGGGAACCCAAAGGTGCCACCATCACAAAATGATCTGTGCTTCATGGAGCTATTTGAGAAAACTGCAGCCTCATCCAAATGCCACATTGTACGCCTGTGGTAACCAATCACTTTTTAAACAATGAGAATAATAATTTTCATTTGGAAGTCTACTTCTTTTAGTATTGTAAAGTTGTTTTATATGATGTTCAACTCTTTATTTGCATAGACCTCAAAGCGCTTCGTAAACTGGATATGCTTTGCTAGCTCAGAACTGAGTAATTTCATACTAACTTTTTAAGTGAGATTTTTATTAAGAGTAGGAGATATTCATTAGTTTTCCATTTGAAGCTCTGAGAGGGCATTAGACCTGCAATTTAGAACAGTGCAAGTGTCATTTCTGCAGGATATATACAATGAATAGTTTGGGTGTTGTTTTTTGTTGTTGGTTTAATTCTGCCATGTAGCCTTGCAGACAGATTGAAGCCTTGAGTTTTTATTATCTCACAGCTGAGAAAAAGCACGTGTGAAATCCCAAGTTATTTGCACATTTCTAATATTGGACCACTTCTTGCAAGCATAGGATCA
>NW_008593142.1:1898-2798 GCF_000691845.1 Merops nubicus | reverse complement strand
AAATACGGAGGTCCTCAAGCCCAGACCACGCAACTGCAAGCACTGCCCACGTTGGTGAGCAGCTCCATTAATAAGGCAATTATAAGGTCTGATGTTCAGGAGGGCGTGTCCTCCAAACTGCTGGTCAGCATCCTTGTGCTTTCTCCCTGCGCAGCCAGACACCGATGTCGCTGTCAGAGTAGAAGAGGTGCCCAAGCTGGCACACATCCCTCCTGGCAGGTTTTGGGAACCCCCCCGAGCAGCCACGCCGTGGTTTCCAGCGCTGGGGTGCAGACAGGCCTAGGCTGGCCGAGCTGTGAGAGGAGGGTGTAATCCAGCCAGCACGTGGCACGGCGTGTCTCTGCACAGCCCCAGCTCTCTATTCCACACCCTTCCTGGGCTTAAACCGTGAGCTGCCTCAGAGAGCCCCTTTGGAAAGCACAGCTCCTTTGAGACCAGAATAACGCAACAATAGTACGGTTCCTAATTAACACTAATTTAGGAAGGTAGAGCTCTGCCACGGATTACACTTTAAATGGCCTATATACCGCCACCTGATTGGCATGCAGAGCCACGAGGAAGCTGTAACTCTGGGTGGCGTTTTTAATCACATAAAGATTTCTTCAAAGCCACCAGAGCTTGCCTACTGATGCTCTTGCCTTGAGGGAGAGTTGCAAGCTCATTTGTGGGGGAGAAAGACAGACAGACAGACAGGAAGAGGACAATTGGCTTAAAGCTGCTCTGTAACGAAGCTTTCCCCAGCCGGCGCTCTGATACGCGACTTTGCCACTGACCGGGATTCGCTTTCAACAACCCAGGCGGCGTTTCCCTGTCACTAATCTAACTCCTCACCGTCAGTGCGTGTGGCAGAGCTGGGTCCGAACAGTGCCGCCCTGTGGCACCGCTCAGGAGGCTGACAGA
>NW_008593142.1:0-1867 GCF_000691845.1 Merops nubicus | reverse complement strand
CTCCTGCATCCCCGCTCCCCTCCGCCTGCCAGTCTCACCTTGGGTAAATACAGAGAGAACAGTACTGCACGCTGTGTCCTAAATACAGAGAGAACAGGCACTGCACGCTGTGTCCGTGACAGGAGCTGTGCCATGCTTCCAAAAAGTCCCTTAAAAAAAAAAAAAAATTGAAAATTTTGAATTGAAAATTGAAGATGCAAAACACACGTTTGATCCTTCAGTTCCTACTCTCTTCAGTACAGCCTAGCACTGATCTTTTGGCTAATATAAAGCTCTGAAGCAAGCCTCAGCTGCCTAAGAAATACATCCCTCTCCCGAAATCTGAAGAGGAATGGTTGGTGTTCTGATGGAGTATTGGAAATTTTGTTCTGTTGTTCATCTAACACAGAAAAACCACAGCAGCAGCTTGGTGGAGAGGAGGCGATTAATTCTGACAAAGGGATTAAAAGTATGAACTGGGAGCAGCTTAATTTACAGATGGGTAAAGGGGGAACTATACCCCATGCTGTAAACATTTCAGAAGGCTGAGGAATCGTTAAGGATGAGAGCAGGAAGGAGTGCTGGAAGCAAGGGGACCACAGGAAAGCTAAAGGTAAATACCTGGCAAATAATTGTCCTAAGTGGAAATGTGATAACAGAGTTGGTGTCGCCTCATTTAGGATATTCTGAATTAAAATGGCTAAGACATGAGAAACTGATCTGCAGTGAAAAATCTGGCACTGCGTATAGAGGTATACACTTACAATGTCAAATGGCTATGTGGTATTTGATGGCAAATTTTATAATTGATAATTTTAATATCCCGTTATCATGAACTGAGAAAAAAAGCCAGCTTTAGAATTTCCATTTTCTGTGCTAATGCATATAATTTTTTTTCCTATACTTTAAAGGCTAATAAGGTAACTTTTGATACTAATATTTTCCCTGCAAGTTTTGCCTTTGCCTGCTGTTCCTTCTTTAGTAACTCTCCAGTGCTGCTGGCTTTAATTCCTCCCCCTACTATTTCAGTCTTTCTGCCAGTTCTGCTCTTCTCTTTCTCCTTTTGATACCAGTTTATTGACTTGGCACCAGATGGTTGATAACCTGCACAAGGCACTGCACGAACCTGAGAGCCACAGAAAGAAAAAGAGGCCACATACCTGCAGCAGTCAGCAACACGACAGCCCCTTCTCTGAGAGTGACCTAACCAGGAGAAGGAAGCTTCTGCTAAGGACACAGAAATCTAAACACTATGAGTTGATAGAACTCATCAGTTAAAGTAGCTTGCCACATTAAAAAAAAAGATAAAATAAGTTTCTCTGCAAATGTCATGTAGAAGTAGAGGCTCTGTGTGGAGACAGGCAGAAATCAATGACTGCTCCAGAGCTGGCACTCAGAAAAAAGCAGCTCAGCAGAAGAAATCTAAGCCTGCTGCACAGAGGTGAAATAACACATTATTTAGAGTTTATTGAAGTTTTAAAGTTTTCTCCTTAAAGGTGTTTAAACATGATTATAACATTGTAATGAACCTCACTCATAGTGACAAGTACTTCTTTCTTCCAGCTGCAAAAAAGCAGAGTTCAGTTTCATAAAGACTATTGATACAACTAAGATATATAAGTATTAAACTTTCCTATAAAATGGAAAGAATTGACACTGAGTAGCAGCTAATGAGTATGCAAGGGGAGCCTGAAACTGGCATTTCACAAGGTAACATTGACAGTCCCAGTTATGGCAGACATAACACCAAATGTGGGGTTTTTTTGTGCCCCCAGAGCTGTGGAAATCAAAAAGAATTCCAGAGTCAGGCTGGAGGATAAATAAAAGTGACAACAGTCCATCATGATTTAGAACCAACAGTACTGGAAGCGTATGGAGACAAGGAGGG